>NC_081448.1:5315127-5350719 GCF_007210705.1 Tigriopus californicus
CATTTGATGTCTCGAACGACAAACTGACAGACTGACTGACTTTTAGTGATTCGGAAAAGTGATCGCCCCTGACCTCGATAGAGAGAACGAGGGAGAAAGATTAGTGGATGTTTTTGCACAGATGAAATATTAATATCACCCTCTCAACCCACTTACGCGACAAAGTGGACTCAGAGGGGGAAAAAAAACCAACTGAAATCTTGTTTTTCTCCCTTGGCCATCTTGGAAACCATGACAACACTCACAGATAGACACTGAGAAAGTAAGAGAGATACTTTGTTTCGCCCTTATTATTCTCTCCACTTACTAATGAGAGCCTTTCTGAGCTGTTCGAAAACGCTTCAAGGACTCTTAAGGAGTTGAGAAGGCAAATTGGTCTAGTTTCTGGACTTTTATTAATTAGATCATGATGACGAATGAATGCATCAAAAGAAGCAGGATAAAAGGTGTGACATTATTAATACATCAGTGAATCAATGTTTTGGGACAATTCAACAATTTGATTTGTTATATTATATGTATATAGATGTGTGTGTGTGTGTATGTGAATGACAGCGTTAGAGCGACGAACTGTCAATCAATGGGCCTCTTAAGTTGGGCCGAGTGTCCAATGGGATGCGTGCACAATGGGTAACATTGGGTCTCATGGTCGATCACTGGCCACTTGCTTTCGTACAATTTATCGCCTATAAAATCCTAGTAAACTCAAATAATAGTGGTTAACGGATTTTTTCAACGTGGAGGAACGCACCAACCTAGTAACAGTGGCAATAGTAGTATTACTGCCAAATTTGGCGTCGCTCTTCTTTCTTTTTTTTTTCAACCGGGGCAGGTTACTTACTTATCGTTTACAGCAAACAAGGAATCATAAGAATACCAAGCAGCAGAAGAAGCAATATTTGATCACTTACAAACTCACAGACAATTTACACTTGTAACAAGGTTCTTCTGAAATAGAGAGGAAGGGAATGAATGGCGCGGCGGACTTATTCATGGAATAAACGAGTGTGGGTCATGAAAAATGAAACCATTTGAAAAAGAGGAGATTGACACGGGAAATGTTTTCGTTGGGCACCAGGGTTTTTGAAGGAATGAAGTCTCAGATTCCGCCAGGTTGTGTCGAGACCCGCAAAAGCACGAGATTGAAACTGGGAGACCAAACGCTAGATCATGGCGGCTAGAAAATTTGGTGTAGTTTTGGAAGCGAGTTGAGGGGATTATTTAAAGAGACTGAATGCGACACAATCACTTCTTAATACTCAGAAGGGGTTGTTTGTTGAAGAGGAACAAATGTCTTTGGGACTAGTTAGTGGTGGGTGTGATTAAAGGTTGAAGCGGGGAGGAGGTGCGAATAGAACCGAGAACCCAATGTGACAAAAGGTTGAAGAAGAATATCACAAGAAGATAAAAGGGCAGAAGGGGCTAACAAACCTCCAAATCTGGAGGGTGACGATGACGAAGACGACAACGCTGATGGTGAAGATGAACAAGAGCATCATTATTTTCGATCCTCAGATTCAACAACACTTTGAGACCAATGTGAGCTTATCAACCTTAGAATGTTAAGGTGGTTCTTTACCGGGTTAGATTGAATGGGTTTTGTTTACATTAATACATGTCATTGGTTGGTTGGTTGGTTGGTTGTATATTTGGGTGGGTGGTGGTGTTTAGCACTCGTAGTTGAAATGCCAATTGTAACTACAGAGTAAGACACTGTTTTAGAGCTGCCAATCAAAGGCCAGCGGTCTAGTATATCTTTTTGGTATGATTTCTGGCTCCTATACTAACTACGAGGGTTGGGGTGGTTTGGTGGCATTGTATCATAATTGTATTAGTTACAAGGTAATAAAACAATCATCGTCCACTTGGTGGAAAGTTCAAAAGATCATTGGAAAAAGAGCGTTTTTGTTTTAAATGGTGGTAAGGATGAGAGCGAGTGTAATGAGGGGAAAGCACACATGTATGTCACTTCTCTGCGATAGAAGTAAGTTGTAAGTGTCACTAGTTTGAATCAGGGGAGCAGCCACCTAGTTCAACACGGTTTGATTCTATGTTTGAGGGTAACAATTTTCATTCAACATGCTGGCTTAGAGCCCGAAAAAGCAAGCTACATTCGTTTGTTTTGTCTTCAATTTTCACTCTTGATAGCATTCTCACCGTTGGAGTTCTCCGACATGGTGTTATTGTTGGTTCGACTTTCATCCTCCTCTTCAGTCTCTTCTTCATTGTCGGAATCATTGGTTCGGTTCGCCAAAGAGTTCATCACACAAACCCCATTGATGGTCAGACTCTCTTTCACGTTTGCATTGCCGCAAGGCGAGTTGGTTCTGTCGTCGTCTTCAATGTTCAAATCATCGGACGACTTGACCTCCGGACGCAGCCATTGAGGAGCGGCTGGCTTTCGTCGAGAGCGACTGCCAACCGGGTTACTGAGCAGAGCTTGACTGTGAGACGAGGACATGGTGACATCGTCATCCATTTTGGTGTCCTCGTCCTCACTTGACGCCGCAATGGAGTCTTTGTCGTTGTCATCTCGCTTGAAGGTGAGATCCAAGCCTGCACCTTCAGTGACAACGGGAGGAAGGCCAAATTGTCTGAGGAACGAAGAGACTCCCCCAGGCAAGGGTTGGTTATTGGAGAGACCACCCACGCCCCCATTACTGCTGGTGTTGCTGTTATTATCCTCGGTTCTTAGCTCGATCATGCGTTGGTGACAAAGTAGTTTGAATTTGACTGGCTCGAATCCACCTTGTCCCTCGCGATTGCCAAAGGGCAGTGTATCAACCCCATGGGGCAGTTGCTGTTTCAGCCTCATGCGATGATTGTGGAACCAGTTGCTGATGGTTCTGGCTTCCAAATTCAATTCCTGACTGAGGAAGTCGGTGACGGTGTTGCTGGGATAGGGCTCCAGAGAGAAGGCCACTTTAAGTGCCACTTTCTGCTCATCCGAGAAGAGGATCCTTTGCTTCTTGGCTGACCCCCCGGGACTATCTGCTGCATAAAAGTCAGACGGATCAGCGGGCGAGGAACGGTCAGAGCTGGAATCAAATCCACTTCCTCCGATGCGTTTTCTTTTGGCGCCTCCATCTCGTCTTTCATTCTTTAGCACTTGAAGCTTCTCAATACTCTGAGGATCAGTGAGCCACAATTGCATACGAATGAATGGCTCCCTGCCTTTGATACTCAACATGTGCCATGGTTTGGGCTTAGAAAGCAGCTCGCTAACGGAGCCTTGGGACAGACCGAGAACAGCTTCTCCGAACAACTATACGAACGAACACGTGTACAGTAGTAGGTACGGAGGTGGAGGAGAGAGAAGAGAGGAGGAAAAAAGGAGAGGCTTGTTAGTGTTCTCTTTCGGCTTCAGACGTACGTAAATCGAATACTAATCCGACCAAGCAACTTGTACTACATACCTTCTGGCCGACGTTATTGGCCAATAGAATTTCTTTCACTTTCGTTGTCACGGCATGAGTGTCCAGTTCATGAGTGAGGGCCGCCATTTCGTAGAGACTCGGGGCCACTGCCGAATTGGCTGAGGAGCCCTTCTGTTGGGCCATGAGCTTTCGATGCAGGTTCAAAGGATCCAATATTGGTGTGGGACGATCCCCCAAGGAACAAGGTGAGGATGACCCATCTTGCGGTGGAGGGTTGAAGAGGTTCTGCCCGAGCAAGTGAGGAACATCTCCCAGGGAAGCAAGTCGTGGAGGGAAGTCTGGCAATTTTGGCAATTTGGCATGAGGAGATAAATCTACACGTTGTTCCAAGAGAAAGAAACGACATTTTAAAAGTCCACTCTCCTACTGGGATCAATGCCAAGGGTGAGGGAGGCGAGACACCCTAAATGAAGGATCGACTACTTACGAGATCCGCCAAAACTTCCAGTTCGCATGAGTTTCTCGGGAGCAATTTTGTACTGACTGGCAACCAACTTGTGGACCGCATTCTCGTCATCCAGGAAGAGTTTCATCCTAATGAAGGGCTCTCGACCCTTTTGCGTTAGCATATGCCATGGTTTTGGCCGAGCTAGCAAATCTGACACGGATCCTTGGGACAAGCCCAAGACGGACTCACCGAAGAGCCTCTGGCTTATGGAATATTGCGACAAGATTTCCTTAATCTAGAGAAAGGAAATAAAAAGCCAAGTCTGAGGCCTCTGTTCGCCGTGATGTGTTTGGCTCTTTGGCCTTTCGGCTCCCGGTAGACTTACCCTTCGAACCACTTCGTCAGTGTTTAAATGTTGGAATTTGTCGAACTGCTGTTGCGTTATCGGGGGCAAGACCGCCTTATTTGGTCTGGACTGAGACAAGCCATGGTTGGGCATCATGGGTTGGGTCACCAAGGAATTGGTAATCGAGGCCATCCTTTGCAGTGGAGAGAGTGAGGCTGCGAGGTCCATAGTGCTGACATCCGACAGAGACACCACGGGAGAGGAGGCTAGAGAGAAAATATCTAGGATAAATGTATTGAACACGCCATTCTTACTTCCAAGTGAGCTCCAAGTCTGAGTGTCTGGTGCATACCTATGTTGGGTGAGGAGGGCGAACTCTTGGGAGATGGTGTTGCGTTGGATGGGCGGCCATTCTCCCCGTGGTCCACATGATTCTTGTCTGGTGTGGCTCGAGATTGCTCCTCTTTGATTTCGTCCTCTTTGCCATTCTGGGCTCGTATTGCCGCAGCCAAAGCAGATTGTTGAAGTCGGCTCAATTCTTGTTGATAGATATCCATGGCACGTTGCAAATCGGGGTGTCCACCGCGAGGAAAGAGGCCAGCCGCAGCGCCCAGGCCTGGGAACAGGCCGGGAGGGAGGCCTGGCAAATCTGGTTTGCCCTGATGATCTGACAATCTATTCCTTTGGCCTTGCATGATACGGGCCAGTTCTTCTTGGTAGATTTTAGACATACGCTCATGTGGATTCTCATCGCCCAATCCCAAAAGATTGGACAGACTCATGGGATTATCATCCTTGAGTGATTTATTGGCTTGGTTCAGGAATTTGGCAATCCTCTCATCGGGCATCCCGGAGTCGGCACTGGATACAATCGGGGGAAAAGGGAACCCTGGCTGAGTTAGAGAGCCCATCGATGGATTAGATCGATCTGAGGAGAGAGCAGAAAAAAGATATCTTTCACTGTTGTCACGGCTAAAGCAGAGATTAGGTAAACCCAGTTCTGGTGCATAAGACACACTCACTTTGGCGGGCTCGGTTCATGGTCTTGGTCTCACGTGTCTCACAGAATCCGATTATTAGAGCTATAATGTGAGGTTTCACGAGTCAAGATCACAGTCATTACCATTCAAGACCTAATTCAATAAGGCTGCAGTGCAATTTCAACTCTTGCAATGGCATCCTCTGGAGAGCGTTGCAGTTGAAACATTGGCTCAAGCTGCACTCTGGCTACCAATTTCCCATTCAGTGGTGTTCTTGACTAGGGAGTTGAGAACAGAACTCCAAAAAGTGGCCCTTTCGCTCGCTCGAATTTGAGCCACTCACTCTGTGTCAGATTTTTCGCCATTTTTTATTTGATCTTGTACTCGATTCAATAGCCAAATAAGGGAGGAGGGTGTTTCTTTCTAGAGCAATGCTCCTCTCATGATGGTTGTGAAAGACTATAATTTCCAAATGAAGCAGAAACGACGAATCAAATTTGACGATCCTCGCATGTTTAAAACAAAAGCCCAAAATTATCATATGTTCAAAATTTGATCCCTCAGCTGCAATTGCTGGCTTGCACGAGATATTTTATTGTGTGCGAATTTCATTTGCAAAACGTCACTTTTCGGGCCACAAAGACAATGTTGATACCTTTCGTATTGCGCAGGGCACTCCGAGATTTAGTACGTAGCACCACAAGAGAACTGAACCTCAAAGTCAATCTTCACGAGAAAAATGAAATAATTCACCATTGTCAGAGAGTCTAAAATTAACCTAGCCAGATCTCATGATTTGCTCTGCCTTCAGAATGGATGTTGTGGCAGATTCATGCACCATTTGACAGAGCAATAAGTGCTATCATGCCCATCCGTTTGTCCATCTCGAATCTCCCTCTTCAAAATGGGTCGACTGATTAAGGAAATTATTTGCACAAGTCACACACACACCTTCTTTGCCAGGCCATCAGCTTGAGTGCTGAAACTCAAATGGACGAGCAAACACCTCCTACCTACGTATTGTCTCGATCAATATTTTGCCACATTCCAGATCAATTATTCAAACAATTATGACGTCATCCTGATGGCAAACCTGTCGAGGCCTTAGTCGGTCTAAAATAATCTGACGTTCCTTCATCCACCCAAGAAGAGCATTCAAAGTCCCAATTAAGGGCCATAAAATATTTCTGCAACAAAGCGAATTTTGAGGAGTGTCATTAAATGCTCTGGCCGGCTCGATTCTTCTCAAATTGCCAAACTTGGGTTAGGATGATCGGAATGAACCAATTGGGGCTCTCTCTCTGCCTCTCTCTGCCTCTATTTGCCTCTCTACCTCTATGTTTGAGCCATAAGCTGCCTTCTCCGGTGTGGCGAGATGGACGGGTTGAATGCCATGATGGAAACGAGTTCTGTGTCTAATTTCAATGCCCCGAGACTCGATCCGAGGTAGAATTGCACCTTCAAGTCTTCGCCTGAACAGAGGCTCAACTATGAAAGGCGAAATGGCGAACTTTTTCACTTTTTCACTCCTCCTTGACCAGTCCATCAATATCGAAAGGAAAACAGCGACTTGGACTCAGCCGAGGGAGTCGCCGAGGTTTGTACCACAATCGTTTTCGTACTGTTGTTGACGGCCACTTTCGAGACCAGTTCAATGGTCGTCAATCATCTGGCTTCATTTTTTTGCCATCGACGAGCTGATCTGCAAAATTATACCTTATTCCATGATGAAAATCCAACTTGGCGGCGTATGGCGCCAACTCCTTTAGCTTCAGTGGTCAAACTTTGAAGGGCGGTTCATGCCACACCAAAATCAGCCAGAAGTGAGCTTACCATATTTCTAGCGGATCCGTATCATTTGACTTTTAACTAACATCACTTTGTAACCTATTTGTGAATTTGTAAATTGATGGAGTCATCGGACATGAAAGGTGGTAGAGTGCAAGGCAATAATGGTGTACATAAGATGACACAATTTCCCTGTGCTCACGCTGGTTGGCAAGTTACTTGGATTAAGTGACTGGACGCCGCAAATTTTTGCCGTTTTGTTGCACGTTTTCGTGACACAAACTGATCGTTACTTACATAAAAGTGCTCTGATTTGCCCCATAGCTCGGCAACTTGCTGCCTGGGATCAGGTTAACATCATGATTTTGCTCGTTGCGATCTGGTTGGGGCAAAAAAGCGCCACGACAGAACTTTTACAGACAGTTTGATTGAAGCCTGCAAGCACCATCATCACCACCACCGTTGCCTTTGATGGGGTGCTTTTTTCTCGGTTTTGCCAAAAAGATGTTCGGATTCAACACTTCAGCAGAAAAGTCATCATCATCATCATGATCGAGTGTTTGAAATCACGAACATTTTTGTGCATGCAAAATGCTTTTGATTGTGAAGTGTTTGGCGAAAAGAGGATTCTCTTTCAAAGGAGACTCGAAGATGAACGAACAGAGGGAGCAAGTGGAAATTGGAAACTATTAGATGCCTTTTGATATCCCGAGATCTGTCGCTTCAGTCATCTGCCATGGGGTAGATGAAACGCAAGCTGAAAAGATCCAACGACAGCTATAGCTAAAAGTAATTTTAATCATGGACATCTACTTGGATGTCTCATCATCTCGTTGAGGAGCTCTTCGGCCAGCCGAGCCTTCGTAGAGAACGTCGCTATGGTTGTTACTGTTGTTGTTGTTGTTGTTGTTTTTGTTGTTTTTGTCGTCGTTGTCTTTTCTCAGGCAAATAGCGATGAGAAAAGTCGTGTTCTTCAACCTTTTATTGGTTAACTGGGTGTCATGAAATTCAATGGACCAATGAACTCTCTCTTCACTACTCAAGTGTGACTTGTCTCAGATGAGAACTCGAGTGGTGTGCCGTTTGTATGTGCCAACTATTCAGGTAATGAATGCGAAATCATTCTCTTCTCCTCCTCTTCCTCCTTCAGAAGACGTACGCACACATACGAGAGACCTTTTTTTCCCGTCAGCCATTCTTGCACGCATACTCTAATCACTTTGGAACAGCTCCCTCTGCCACGGCGAGAATCGTAGCTGGGAGCGGGTATGTGTGTTCCTCAAAAAAGTGTCTCGAAAAGAGACTTGATCGAACTACCGACAGCCACTTTGTGACATTCAATTCCCGTCCACGCATCTATCAATCCAAAAATGATCATGATAATGCATCCAGAACAGAGCAGAGACCACGCCATGATCGCTCGAGAAAAGATTGATTTCATGTGAATTGTCTCCCAGCTCAGTTGTGCATGAATTAATTCGGCAAACAATTCATACGAAATTGGGACAAAAAATGAAGCAATTAAAAACGAATTCTCCTCTTACCTTTCATAAGAAGTGGATTGGAACCAACAGTGCGCATCAATTCGCCCTTCCTGGGAATGAGAGACTTCAGCAGGAGCACTGCATTGTCATCATAGGCCCAGGCGTGCATTTTGCGATAGGAATCTCGACCTTTTTCGGTGAGCTTCTCCCAACACTTGGGCTTCGACAGGAGCTCACTGACCGTGCCCTGAGAAAGGCCCAACACGTATTTGGCAAACAGACGTTGGCCAATGTTGTGAATCGAGAGCAGCTCCCGCACCCGACGGGAGATGCCAAGGGTGTCCAGGGCCTGACCCGAGTATTTTTCCATGTTGTATCGAAGCATGTCTTGCAGACGCCCCTCCATCGGGTCCGATTTGGGGATCCGTCCCGTCGACATCAACGGTGGAACGGACAGAGGCAGAGACAAACTCAGAGCCGGGGAGTTTTGGAAGTGTTGATGAAGTGGGGATTGCATTGGCGAATCCTCGGGTCGGATGATTGGGCTCTTGCTGTCCAGCCGGATCGGGCTTTTGGTGACCTCGTCCTCACTGCTCACTTTGGAGCCATTGGCTTGAGAGGAGGGCCGAGGGTCGACGATGTCGTCATCCGGGCTGGACCGCTCATTGGAAGAAGACCGATGGCGAATGTCCTTCAGATCAGGTGAGACCGGGGAGGTCGCCCGTTGAGATCCAGATATGGCAGGTGTGGAGGTGGGAGTGGTGGTGTTGGAATTGGGAGGGCTAATTGGAGCACTAGGAAGTGCGGGGAGAGACGTGGGAGGGGCTCCGACCCGACCGGGGGACGCGGCAGAGGTGAGACCCAGGCCTCCTAAGGGCGACTGCTCTAGCGACCTTCTCCATTGGGCCATCATCTCTTCATTCATGAGGCCTAGGGCCTCCATGCCCGGCATGGTGGGTGATGGGAAGAGCGGATGATGCCGCATGGGCCCACCCAAGTTGGGGAATTGTTCACTCGCCGAGCCTATTGAAAAAAATGGAAAGATGAAAACCGTGGATTCCAGTCTGGGCTGAGGGATCTCAGCGAACGCAAACAAAGGTAATTTGGCAATTTTCCTATTTTCTTCGTCTTGTCTTTTAATTGCCCTCATCAAATTGCGGTTCAGATGGAAAACAAGGCCCAAACATGCCACCACCTATCATTAAAGTTCATTGTACATGATTTGTACACCCCAAAACGAAATAGTTTTTAGACTTTTGGGGGCAATTTGATACCGTCCCCGTTGCGTCGTGCCTTGGAACTTGAAAGCTTGCGAAGTTAATAGCATCTAGGCAATATAACGTACCGAACTTACTGCACGTTGTTTCTGCTCCTGTTCGAGTTACAAGCCAACAAAAGCCGAACCAAAGCTCATAGGTAGCACTTAGGCATTCATCAAGCCAGCCAGATATCACTGCCAAGATTGCAATTACGTGGCTGATGAGTCCCGACCGAGGTTTTTGCCCGCTTCAGCTCCTCTTCATTACCTTTCACTTTGGGAAGTGAGAAATATTGTCGTTTCCTGTGTTAATCGCAACCACCAAATCTCGCTTGCCAATATTTTTTTTCTACCTTGCCCTGCCTCATCTGGGCTTTCATCCCCCTCTCCACTCGTCCTAGGCTCTACCTACAATATACGGATTCATTTCCCGACCAAGCAACCAAGCAAGCCAACCAGTCCGTAAGCAACCCTTCTTCAGTGATGATTGAACCAACCACCGGAGCCTTTCTGTCAGCGATGCCACATAAGAAGGCTCCATCAAATGAACGAGGTAGAGGTGTCTGTCTATTGCCACTGAGAAGAAGATACAAGGAGACGAGTTCGTCTCCGTCTTTTTTCCACCGTCCTCTTGGCGGTAGAAAATTAGTTTGCGATTATTACGTACACTCAATCTCCTGTTCTGGCTTCTTGTTTGACGTGGAAAACGTAATCAAGTTTGGTAATGAATCAAACAATCGCATTTCTAATAACGAGGGAGAGAGGAGGGAGAGAAGAAGAAGAAGAAGAAGCAGCAGCAACAGTAGGAGCAAACACAGAGGAACTCTTTACTCATTTGAGGCTTCCACTACTATAAATACGTACAAGCTGGTTCCTAACCTGCACCTCTCACCAATTGGATTTGAGAGCCAGCCGAAAGATAATTTTGATGAATTCTTTCTTATCATTTTTTGCTCCTCATTGCTTTTTACCATTACCCCCTTCCTTCCTCTTTCTTTCCATCTTCTTTACGTTCCTTTCTCGGGTTCTTGTCCACCTCCTTCTTCTTTCTTCTTCTTCTTTCTTCGTTCTCCAGCCCCTCTTTATGTGGCTGTCAAACACATTTCTTTTTCCCCTGATTTCTTGACCTGTCTCTGACCCTTCTTTTCTTGACTTGTTCGTCTTTCTTTGGGCCTAGTTGTTGTAGTACAAGAAGAAATATATCAAAGACCCGAGTTTTCTCATCAATAACAGCCAGGCTTTTCAACGACGTGTATCAGGAGAATAGATGATGATGATGATGATTTCCCTGTTACGGTTACGATTTGCTCTCATTTGTAGTGGCCCTGCTTGGCCAGGATTAATAAGGCTATATCATCTCCTTTCTATACCTCTTTCACTCGGAGAGCCAAACTCGCTATCCACCCAAGCTGACTGACTGATGGCCTGGACTAATGTATCAAACTTGGAACACATTACAGAGCAATGGTGGTCCACGGGTTATTATTCCTCACGTATCAATAGCCACGGAAGCATCCATCCCCCTAAGCTCAAGACACGGACAGTAGTAAGTTCTACGTATATCGTGCTCGTCGTACAGGAGTAAATCCGGGCTGGTCCAATTCTGAAAGGGCTATCTCTAGCTATATGTCCATATATCTATCTAGTATTTCCATGGCACCGACTATTCGCTCATAAAGAGGAGAGGAAATACGGGCACCACCATGAATGCCATTAAGGAAGATGATGCACCTATTGATATTTGGCCACAAATGAAGGTTGGGGCCGCAAATTGATCCCCCATATCTCATGCAAATCAGAGGATAATGCCTTCTCCTGTCAGTGATGAGATCCATCCAGTGTTACAATCCCGCTCATCTTCGACATTTGCTCATCTGAGATCTGAACCCCATTGACGAAACGGGTTTACCCATAAAAAGGGTTGCATGAATAGAAACTCATTTCCTTTAAAGGGGGAAGCAGAAGTCTTCTTCAACTCAAGGCTTAAACTTTAGAGTAATAAAATCTGCCAAGATTGCAAAAGGTGTTCAATTTCACACAGAAAAGGTGTGCACCAATCGATCCCAAGCACTGCCTCACTCTCACTTCCACTCATACTCGTGCATACGCGCACACACAGACGCACCATTTCTGTTTACATCGTTGCCGTCATGGCTCGATTATGTAGAGTAGTCACCACCAGAACTGAGCAGAGTCACAATGTGTGTGTGTGTGTGTGTGTTTGTAGGGAGGTATAGTGTCGCACAATCGCACCCACAGCCCATTCGAATACTTCGATTCGCGACTTCTCCCGCGGCTTCTTATTGGTGTTGCATTTCGATTCTTCAAATGTCTCAATGACTTCCTGGTCTGGATGCAATGACGACACCGACGCCACCGAAGTCTCACTCTTGAAACTCTCTGGGACGATGGGGACAGAAGGTTGGAAACAATCTTCGGTGGGTAATGCAAGAGTTTTACCTATCCCATGATCGAGTGAGAAGAGGAGAGAGGCACCTATGCTCTAGGGAATGGCATTGTTTTTACCCCCTTTGTGTTACTGGCCTTAATTTCTTAAACTCAATTCGTTGCCCCTTCAATCATCCTGCTGATCCAAATTGCAACTCCTCCCAAAACGTAGGACTCGTTCAAGTCTCGTGCATTGAGTAGCGGCCCAACCTCTCTATCTTCGTCTCCTCACAAGTTCTCTCGACTTGTGTATTGGCTTCGGATAGTGGTGTACTCTCCCTGATCTACGTGCAGGAATACAAATCAAATAGCGGTCGGTATACGGTACGTCTTATGTACTGATTATAAGTGCCATTCATCATGGCCTACTGCTACACTGCCAAATATCTTGCAGATGATGAGATCGTAGTCAGGGCGCGGAGAGAGAGCGAGAGCCTCCTACGTTAGTACTTCTTCTTGCCTAGTCGAATCAAATGAATCTCTCGATGTCGAAGGCAATTAACTGAATTTGAATGCATGAAACTTGTCCAATCAAATGACTGTGCTCGCTGCAGCACAACGATCCTCTACCCCTCTTTTTCCCAGTATTACTGCAATGCATCACTTACAATACTTGACTACAGAAACTAATGCAGAAAATGATACATGCCCCATAGCAGCATTTCGGGAATTTTAATTGTGGACGCGTTCATCCTGATCAAGGGCTCCTTCACTTGGGTGCATACGACACCACGACGCCACAACCAAGTCTAGAATACATACCGATTACTGACAAAGTGGCGTACCTTTACATAGTACTGTATGTATCGTACTGTATCTTACTGGATGGGACGTACCATGTCAGAGACAGACTGAATTCAAAACATTTGGCCCTACCTTGAATGTCTGTAAATGCTTTGATGGCGGCTGCAGCTGAGGCATTGGGTTGTTGTTGCTGTTGTTGCTGTTGTTGTTGCTGATGCTGTTGCTGCTGCTGTTGTTGTTGCTGTAGCTCCTTTGCCCTCTCCAAGGCGAAGAGCATCTCCAAGGATGGAGTGTTTGAAGTCGGAGATGAGGCTGAGGTGACCGTTGACAAAAGTGACGAAGCCACCGATGACTGTTTGTCATTGGGACTGATGGCTGAGGGATGATTGGAAGGGGCAGAAGACGACGAAGTCGATGAGGATGAACCCACGGCTCCAGCCACGCCTTGAGTCTTGAGCAGCCTAAAAGAAGACGAGAATGACGATGTCAAAACGAAACTTAAATCACCTCCTGGATTTACGATCAACCATCTTGAGAAATGGCCTCCACCACAATGATGTCTCGACTGGCGATGGCAGCGACAGGGAAAAAAGTTCAGGAGCCAGTTCGTTGCATGGCGACCAATTTCTTAGACACACATACTCGAATAAGCCTGCAATTATGTGACTGAATCTTGGCCCATCATAGATGCGACAATGAAGAGACATTTCTATGTATGAATGCTTGGGAGTGAGATGATCATCACCACCGCCATCAGGTACTACTAGTGAACCCTCAAGATCAGCGGCATCATTGTCGTCGTCGTCATAATAATCATCATCGTGGTGAGCTCTTTCGCCCATCAAATCTGGAGGTGATTGACTCTTTGCCTCTTCGAAGGAGGATTCAGAGTCATAAACGTTAGTTTTTATGATTGTGCATGGTTTGTCGAGAGTTAATGAGTGCTTGGAAACTAAGAATGCAGGAAAACGAAGTAGTAACGCTCTACCGTGAAACTGAGCCTGATGAAGAGGCGCATGATCTCAACTTGGTGAGGTGCATCATTACTATTGTGTCAGACATTTGGCACGTACGCAACAAAAGTGGTCGTACTCCCAAGAAGTATCTACACAGTGTATACAAATAGGAAACCCTAGCTTGGATTTCAGTCCTACATTCATAGCAATAGTCAATGGCATGAACGGTACTCGAAAAAAAGGGTCGGGTGTGACGAGCTACTTACAAGATCTCGCGCTTGAGATTTTCGTAGTCACTTTGTTGCTGAAGTTGAGATTGGAGTTTTTCAATGGTTTTGGTGGCGTCTTGAGATTCTTGCCGGAGTCTCTGGATCTGATCCTCGGAGTCTTGCCGTAATCGAGACAAGGTATCGTGAAGCTCTTGGAGTTTCCCATTGACATTGGCCATATCAACAGGGCCTTTGGATTTTGACACCGAGGACAAATCCTCGCTTCTGTCTCCGGAAGCTCCACTCGTCACCCGAATCTTATCCGACAACTGAAATGATGGAACCCCAAAAACATGTTGAATAGCAGTCTGACGAAAGGCAGGTGGAATTGGGTCTCAAGTAGTAAGGTCACCCTTTCTTCGTTCTTTTTGGCTAATGACTGGAATCGGTTCCCCCTCACCCTGAGTTGCACTCGTAACGTCGGGCGAGTCTCATGCAATAGCGTGATTTTTCATTAAGTCCTCATGTCAGAAATCGTTTTAGCGGAAATTCGCAGACTTTATTCAAGTGAACACTATGACGGAAGGGAAAAACTTTTCCATCCTTTCTACATACACTCCAAGTGCGGTCGCTTTATGTACTACTAAGCTCGTTGGTTTTCTCACTGTTCACTACGTACTCTTCAAGCAGGAACGAGCAATAGCCGAAGGTCCCTTTTTTGGGAGCCTCTTGGCGAAGGCTACTAGCCTTTATTCCAGTCACCGGACCAATGAGACTTCAATGAGTCGGGTCTCCTGACTTTTTTGCCCGAACGTTGTTGTACCCGGAGTTAACTGGGGCTAGAATAATTTGCCTGAGATTGTCAGGCGTGACAATGACATTTTGCCGGTCCACAATCAAGAACGAACCCAATGCCAAGTGAAGGCAGTACTGTAGTAGGTAAGTGGGAAGGTTCCTAGTAACCACTCAGACCAACGAGCTGAATGAACAACGGATCTCTTTTCGAAAGTCTTAGACGACTTTTGATGAAGAGTGACGCTTCATTACGGAAGTAACGAACAGAGATTCAAAAACCTGGCGCCAAAGAAGAGTCACCAGTCTTGCTTGGTGCCAAATTGTGGTGCAATGTCAATCATACAGAGACATGGGAACAACCCCAACACCCAGTCAAGGTGGACCTAGTGGAGGTACTTGGTGTGGCAGCACCGAAGACACTTTTGCAAGTGTCAAGTCAAACTTCATCTTTGCGCTTCAATAGCGACAAAAAGCTCTGCAGTGATTATCTTATTAAATCATTAAGACACGTTGGAACCAACTGTACACCGTGTAGGATAAACTGAGAGCGGTAAGCTGTACTGGGCTGGGCTGGGCTGGGGTGTGTACTGTACCCTGTGGGAAGATCAGAAATAAATTTGCACTCATAGAGAACAACTGGAAAGCCTAATCATCACCATCTCCACAGTTGGCGTCCCCAGGAGGCGGCGACGACGCTTTTTCTTTGACTTTGATGGATTTTATGGAATCATTTCCTTGCCGCAACGGATTTGTCTGTCTAAATTGCATTCTCAAAAGACAATTAGATATCAAGAGGCAAAAAATACCCGTTGACATTCATCTTGCAATTCGTTATTTCCAGCTCACCACTGTACTCACTACGCGTACGTACAGTAGTACACCTTCTCGTCCTCGAGATTTCCACTCATGCTCAAATCGCGCCAAGTTTCACTCCGCTTGTTTCCATAGATGCACATATTTTTCAGTCACTATGATTATCGTGTTAGCCAAACGAAAAAAAAAACATACATCCACACCACGCAGAGTGAAATACTGCTGCTTTGCCATATGTGGTACAGTAATTCAAGCCCTTTGTCGTGGGCCTCGTGAAATGAGCAGTTTTCAGTTATCAATCGTTTTCTCCTTTCAAAACCTGGGCCTCTCTTAGGAGTGATGACACGAGAAAGGCAGGAAAAAAACAAGCAATACCCCACTACTCAACGCCAAAAACGGTTCCTTCTTTCTCTCGAAAACATCCGTCTTACGAGACAAATATTTGATGGCATTGAAATGAGGCGTTTCGGCACAATGGCGAGACCTGCAGTTAGTGGGGCCAACATTCGGAGACATTTGTAAATCATTTGCCAGAGTCTTCATACGTAATGCCTATGTATAGGGAATATGCACTAGATGTAGTGAGTGTCCTGATTTTACAAAAATCCTCGTATTTTTGAGCATTTTTCATGAGTAGGAAACAAGGGAAAGAGAAGTAGGAAGGGGGAAAGAGGAAATCCAAGTAAATAGCAAAGGCTAAGATCGCGTTTGCAAATATCACGCATTCTGCCAAGTTTGGCTTGAGGCACGCCTGCTTTGGAAGTGACTGTTTAATCAATTTCTAATTGGAAATTACTCGGCTTTCCGTGAAATGCCGCCCGCACCTCACCGGGTGCAGTGGACTAGGTTCAAAAACGAGAAGTCGCCTCGTTCGTCTTATTCACGAGCTGTCATTAAACATGCCACATCAATTGACGTTTTCTGGATCTCCGACTCGTTATTGCATTTGACAGAAAAATGAGAGTGTTTTGCAGAAAATGTTCCCGCTTTTTATGGAGCCATATTCTTTCGTTCTCTGAAGTCCAAAGTGAACTTGGCCTTGAAGCTGGGGAATCGAGGGCCACCTTGACCTTTAATCAATGTTTATGGTTCCCCGTCACGTTTTGATCAGAATGTCTTGGATCGAGTGGCAAAAAACGAACCCTATGACCGTCATAAGATGGAATTATGAATCACTCACAAAAAGTAATATTGGGTTCTTTCTTGGCAGTCTTAAAAGCTGACGATATCAAAAGCTTAAAGACATTGTTATCTAAAAAGGGGTAATACCTTTTGTGTCGATTTGTAGCAATACATACACTGATGTTCATTTTCATCAACAGGACGAGAAAATGCTAACCAATCATCATTAATGAGCCAAAAGTGTGTTTATATAAAAATACGTAAAATATTTGTCGTTAGACCTGCGCAATATTGCGGGGATTACCCTTCTCCGGAGATCTATCAATTGCGCTCCCCGCTGCGAAATATTTCGGCACCTAAGCTTGAACACACATATCGTACCTGTTGGGGCTTTGCAAATAGTTTACGACCTTTTTTGCTCAACTCTCCATATTCCTTTACCGGTCGAGACGAGGTTTCATACTCATGCCGAACTGACAGCATTCAACAACCGCGCAAAAAACAATAAACTACTAGTAAATGTATGTCCGTAAGTATGCTAAACCGAATTCCTCTTCTCAACCCTGACTTGGATCACCAACGGCAATATTTGGGAACAATTTGAACCGTCCAAAACGTGGTTGTATTGAATCCATCTCCTATTATTTTCCACAGCCATTTGAGGTCCAATTGCTCCTCTCTACCTACTTCTAATTTATGGCGGAGACAAAAAAAATCCAAGGGAGACGGACCAAGACGACGAATGACCGGGGTATTTGGGAAGAATATTCTCCAGTTGTGGAAAGAATGATAATTGTTTATGGGTTTCCACATGGTCTGGGCACCATTTTTTGTGCTCTCACCCAAAGCTATGACGCTGATGATGATTGTTGTGGGCAAGCTTTGCTGGTTGAGCAATGGAGAGGGGCACAAATCTCTGGGTGGAGGAACGATTCGAGACCCAACGATGTCCGTTCAAGTGAATCAAAGGGCGTTTGGCAGGGAGAATGGCAGTACTTTCATAAGTTGCACCATCAACCTCCACCAATAGCTTCAGTATGGTAAAGACACTGGGGCTAGAGTTCTGACTGGTTAGCTTGGTTAGCGCCCATGAAATAGGATTTATGCCCATTTCTAGTCCGATTTTTTTTTGAACGAACGATATCTCGGGCGGTCCCCTCAACAAGTCAGAAGAAGAAAGGGTAGAAGCCAGTCAGCTACGGGCAAGTCATTCCGCCTTCCAGGCCTCGGAGAGATCATCCCAAGGAGTATTTACCATTTTTAATTACACCATAACTTTTCGGCAAAATTATAGAGAACCCGATGGGTGTACGTACTATCCACGACGCGTTGAGAACGGATCATTGAGAAAGAGAGTTCAGACAATCCAGGGCGGATGGTTGTTGGCAGGCAGCAATGTAACAATCCGATCGAGGTTAGGTCGACAGACTATTTCTCGATCTGTTGGATGGAAGGAAGGTGCGTGGTTTTCTTTTTTTTGCTAAGAGGTCGCGTGAGACCCATGGCTATTAAGCAAGTTTCCTAGGGTAAATAAATCGCTTTCAATATTGGTTAAAGCGTGCGGAAACTTTGGAAGACAGTTGGCTCGATAAAAAAGTTAGATCTGGGACCAATCACTCTTTGACTTGGTACCAATGTCATGCTAAGGAACTGCGGCAAAAAGATCGAACTTTGTGGTGGGCCACTTCTTTTCCTCCTTTTCCTCAAACTTTGACAATTGGCAGTTCTTCTCTGGATTTTGTCTTTGTTGAGGGATATCCATGAATTGGCATAACCAAGGGAACCGAGGCGTTTCTATATATATTTCCGCCATCCCCTTCCCCAATCATTGTTGGTGCGGAGCTCTCCAAAGTCCGCGGAGTAGGCGGAAGCTATGGCCAATCTAACTTTGATATTTTGACATAAGTTGCCTCGCAATACGTAGCAGCGGTAGGAGCGGTGGTACCTTCAAACTTTCTTGACTGGAGATAGACACAAAAGATTGGGGCAACAACACCAGTCTGATCACAGGATCTCTATGATTCAGGAAAGTCTTCCAATATGGTTACATGTCCGAGTACGCCAAGCTCTCGTCTGAATCGTCGAGATTTAAATGCGATCATGATCGGAGGTGGAAGTGATAAATTTCCCGCAAGTGATTGTTCCCTTCTGTGGTGCCTTCTGTGTCTCTCAAGGAATGTGAATGTCAGATGATAATTGAAAGAGCATGCATCAAGTCCCAGTAGGGGGGCCAAGAAGTCCTCCTTCTTTTCAAACTCTTTTCTCAACTTGATGGACATGTTCTTCTGAAGCCTTGATCGGACAACCACCCAACAATCCTGCCCGCCAGAGCCATGTCAGTTCGTCCGTCCGTCAGTCAAGTCAGTTAGCCCACTTCCAATCGGCCTGAAGCCCCTCGAATTCACAACAACAACTACGACGACAACAATACATAAAAGCTGCCATCCAATTATATCAGAGTCATGAGCTCACCACATAAAATGCTTCCAATCTTGGACACTAGGCTAGAGTAAGGCTGTGAAGACGAGCTAGCAGTCAATGAGAAGTAACGCAAAGCCCAGCAGGCGTGTTTGAACTCGCTTGAGTCTGAAGCAGAAGGGTGTTATCGCATCTTTGAATCGACTTTTTTTATTCCAGAAGAATAATGATGAGACGGAGGAGGAGATCGAGCTTGAACACCATGGCGTGGATTGCTCAGGTACTTGAGAGGACTCAGGTTACTGCGGGTATCTGATTGAATAACGATGAGAATCTGATTGCTTATTGGTGAGATCAAGTCGGGACAGCCAATTATCTTCGGCACCCAGGGATTGCCTCCGCCTTCTTTCTCCAATCCGAGCTACCTCTCTGTTATGCTAGCCATGTGGGTCGTTCAGTTCAATGCATTCAATATTTGTTGATGGATCAGCTCTTGAAGTCTTACCCAAAGAGCGAAGGTGCTGCTTCTCTCTCTCTCTCTCAGCCCCCCCCCCTCCCCCAAAACCCAATCAGAGTGAGGTGGTTGGTCGTTGCATGTCGACGACGGTTGGGCATCGGGCCAAGACTAAACACCAAAGGTTTACGCTATCACGTTGGGGTTCGCGCCCTGGATTTTGGCTCGCATGAATTGCTTTGAAGCGTTTTCAAAGCCGGCTTTGATAGTTTGCGTGGCATCTCAAATGGTTTATGAAAAGTGGTTGGGCCACTTTTTCTGCTCTTTTGCTATCAAACGAGCTAAATGGTCTAGGTCTGCTGGGCTCTGTATGGAGCATCATTCTACATCCACTGTGTCAATTGTTCACAATCGTGCATTCGAATGAATCCTCTTTCTGGTGTTCTCAGTGGATGACTAAGCATCTCGCAAATGTGTCTTGGCACCAATGCAGCCAAAATCCACGAGAACCATCAAATGGGCCACCGCAAACTTCGATAGTCACCACTATACTGTAGGTGTACGGTCGATTGCGCAAAATGCTTGAAGCATTTGCAAAAGGAGCCATTCTTCAAAATTGATTTGACAATCCATGGGCTGGTTGAGAGATATTATTAGCCCTGAAGACATATCCAACCCACTTTGACCAGGGATTTGTTGGACACATATCATCCTCATTGTCGTCGACATCAATGTGTGTGTGTATGTGTGTGTGTGTGTGTCTTGAAATGGCCACAACAATTTCTGCATTGTTGTTCCCTGTCTTTTGTTGGCTAAATATGCCTTGAAGATTACCGGACGCACCGGCATTAATCTGCATTGTCGCGGACCGACCCTCTTAATGGATATCGTTTTGTTGGAGAGAGCATTTTCAGTTCATTTTCACCCGGGCAGCCACCACCTGAACATACTCACGCCCATGTGCAATATAATACAATACAGAATGTGCTGCCTGAGCGTACCTACGAGAGTGCCTAGACAAGATTGGAGCTCGTTTTGCAGAATTTGTCACTTTTCTACTCATCACCTCATGAACAAGAACAGTCTACGTAGAAGTACGCACGTGCATTGGAATTGGAAGGTCAAGCAACAACTACATGTACGAATAATTGTAAATGTACTGTACTTTGTTCAAGTGAAGTTACGTGACTGCTATTCAATGTGAGCCATCGGAAGAAGAAGAACGAGGAGAAAATCTATCCTTACCTCTTGAAGACGTGAGTGAAGGACTCTTTCCTTCATTTGAACTGCAGACTCGGCCTCGACATCATGGGAGGATGCTTGGATCCGACGGGCATTTTTCACCTCGTTTAGGTCTGGCATATTGGAGGATGCTTTGTAGTGATGATTTCTATGAGTGGACATCTGGTCTTCGTCCACCTTGGACGAAAAATCGGGACTTGGATCACGATTCAACTTGGAACCATTTTCCAATGAGACCCTCTGAAAATGGATAAGAGATGGGCTATTATGTTATATGTCGGTGTTTTATCTCAAGATGTACTGGAATTCTCCTTTTCACTTTATTCGGAGGGAATTGCCATGAATATTGAGAAAGTTTCTATCTACCAAGAACGAGGCTTCATCATGTGCTAACCGACATCCATTGGATGGGATAATTTCAAATTCATTGCCAGATACCACATGTAGATGAAAGATCGTTGTGGAGAGTTCTGAATGTAAGGAAGTACAATACTCTAAATGTTCATAGGCGTAAAGAAGTAGTTTGAGGTACGTAGAGCAGGGTGCCCCGAAGATTGGCAAAGACCTCCCTACTAAGAGAACCATCGTGAGTGAGTGAGAGTGTTTGCGTATGAACACCAACCAACTCCATCCATTGTTATTGATGGCAGTAATATCTCTCCCTTGAGAGGATAAGCGATGCACAAATGTATAGGAAATACACCGGCAAGGTGATAGAGAGGAAGAAGATGTGAGGCACCGCATAGTTTCCAAAGCTACCTTCACCAGATCCTTGCAATGGGGACGATCAGGGTTGCTGAAGCTCAAACTGTTTTCCGGAACGGAACTTCCGCTTACTTAATCACCGGCCTTTATCCAGCAGCCCTATGGAAAATAGTTTGTGAACGAACAAGCTGAGAATCTTGAGTAAATTCATGAAGCGGATGAGGTCCTTCTTATTGTTTCTTCTTCCCCTAGTTCATGGTACGAATTTCCCCCGGAGAGAGTGGAGAGCATACAGCGTACCATGGTTCCTGGGGACCGTAGAGTAGTAGTGAAGAGAAGTGCTGTGTAGTATGTACCCTGCTGTCAATGAGAAGGCTTATCCGGGTGTTGTGCATGTTTATATTCTCCCTTTTTATGAATCGATGGTTCCAAGATGAGAAGATCCATCCATGAAGAATGAAAAGAGACGAAGGGGATTGAGCGAAAGAGAGAAAGAGGGAGGAATTTCAACGAACTTCAAGGAGGCTTTCATATCTAAAGCAATGCATATCACGTATATTAATATATTTTATGCATGTGAGATATCCGCCAGAAACTTGGAGAGAGTGGTGTGATAAGGAATTTGACTCCACTGGGGGTGGGAAATGCAGGATTTCAAACTTCTATTACTATAATTGTAACCGATCACACGCATTGGTTGACGACCGCAAACAGACGGCGTTGTTTGGGTTCGAAAACCTCGGAGGAGGTCGCTCGTCGGCCTCTCATCGCGCACAATGAGACGTTCGCAATCTGCCAGCCAACAGGGTGTTATTCTTAAATCCTTGTTTTGACACATGACTCACACAATGTTATCCAGAAAAGCATCTCTTCAATCCTCTTTGACGTGTATTGGGGTAAAATACTGTATTCATTATGCGTTTTCATTCCTATCCCCCCACCGTGCTTTTTCATCCAGGCGTGGATAGGTTTGTGGGGCGGATTGGCCTGGTTGTTTCGCGAAGCAGAGGAAATTGACAATTTAGTTTCGAAGCAGGATTTCATCTTTGGAAATTGGTATGACATCGACATCCTCCTTCTCCTTCTTAATGCCAACTAAAATAGCACTACCAGCCAACCACACACACTCGCACACACAGACTGTACGAGAGCTACAGGGTACGTATGGGTCGAAAATTCTCAATTCCCGATCTAGCATTGGCCAAAGGCTGAAGCAGAAACTCTTTTTACTCCCAAATTATCTTTTCGATCAGAAGCCAATTCCCACTGGAGACAACGACGACTACGTACAACGACTCAAAGCGAGACCCTCAAGAAGAAACAATTTATAGCATATGACAACAAGCACTCTGTGAGGCTTTAGAATCAGCAAGGGGTCTCTCCTTCGACGACGAAGATACAAGTACTCACCGAGCAAGCCACTCACTACTAGACTAAGAAAAAAATCATGGATTCAAGAGGGTGCACATTCTCCACAAGAGTCTCTTATAAAACCTCATGATATCGTCCCATAAAAGAAAACCTACATAGTAGCAACTACCTACCTACCAACCACATCACCGTGTACGGTACGTACATATGTACAGGATTATGGAGTATTTGGGGAGGGAAGGTGTGGAGTGAGCTTTTCCTGGTATTCCTCTAGGGGTGTCCTGGTGATTGGAAAAGCGCATGTGGTGTTGGAACTGGCGATGGCACGAGAGAATTAGCCTCAAATGTTGCAGATCATCCCCGCCACACACATAATGATTATGACCACTTCCTTCCGTCCCTAGTCTTCAACGATTTGCTGTGTTCCACAACTCTGAGCCCATGTTGCTCAGTTCCAATTACCAACCGATAATTATTGAGCCTTAAGAGGAGACCTTCACTACAAGTACATGCTACCATGCATATGATTGAAATAGGGAGAGGTGAGGCTTGATCATTCTGGGGGTCGTCGTTGACGTCGTCACACTTGACTAAACGCCCTCCTTCATTCTTATAGATCATTATTGGAAATGTGTTTGGTACGGTAATCATATAAGTAAGGAGGACACAGGAGTTGGGTCCTGCTACTCTTGCGAGTGGAAGTGGGAAAGATCGGAAAAGTTGATTTCTGACAGTAGGTGCAAGGTTGACTGGTGGTTAAGGCTCTTTGTACCAGGTGTGGTTAGGGTGTTGATCGGTAACGCCTTGTCATTTATTGGAAATAATGGGAGTTGGATGATTACTCATTATTGGGAGAAGAGTGAGAGCCCCACACACAATACGTAAGAGAGAGAAATACACACTTTGAAAGCTAGATCGAGCCTCCCTCGAATGCATTGTATAGACGAAATTGTTGACACAACTAGCTTTTGTGAATGAAATGGTAAGCCACCGTTTCGTGTTATTTTACAGAAACGAAATCCGTGAGTCCGATTCACGGCACAATGGAGCACTTTTATAGGGTGAAATTGTTCCCCGTAAAACATTCGAGATCGACTTTGTTCTCCTGACATCGTCAAGAAGAGCTAGTTTCTCAAATGGTTGCCAGCCTGCCCATCAGCCCGACCGCTCGACTGCCCGACTGCCTGACTGGCCTCCCTCTCCTTATTATTCCAGTTCAGTTCTGCACGTCAAATCACAATAGGTACTTAACTCCAACCATTAAAAGCTCTTGGAAGATGGGACGTGATTAGCACGATACCACCACCACTACCACTCGTACCGCTACCACTACCATCACTGCTGCGTCGTACAGTCACCCGTCACCTTCTCTGACTGAACAAACCTATAGATGATTTCAGCTCTTCCAACCATTCGCCCGAGCAAAACACATTAGAGTGTATACTTCTACTTGGATATCCACACAACGACAGAGTAGAGTGAACCAAGACAAGGTTTTGCTTGATTGACGGAGAGCAGCAGCACCTGGATGCCCTTCAACCGAGCCTTCTCCAATCCATTGGAATTGTGCGATGGCAGTAGCCATACTACACCATAGTCAAACTGATTGAACGTGCAAAATATTTTTGCTGAGCAATATAATCTGTGTTGTTGTTGTTTTTGCAAACATATAAACTGGCGATTTGTTGGGATACCATTCAATCACCCGCTGACAGCCACAAAGAGGATAGATGTTATCGACAGAAATTGATACACACGAACGCACCGACCACATCGTTGTCGTAAAAATGTGGTCATTTCCTACGTGAAAAACGAGCCCCTTCGATTTTTGCACTCTTTGATTCGACCAGATCACAAAGATTCCATCCAGCTATCTTTTGCGGTTTGGCTATTGCTTCCAATCTAGCCACCGATGACAATCTTCCACGTTATTCTCCAAGACCCAGAATGATGTGTGGAACAACAACAACAACGACATTAGCAGCCACTCTCTACAAGTAGTACAGTACTTACTCTATGCATGAACTAGTAGGGAGAGGGCTTAGGATGTTCATGCATGCAATCAAACCCCCGGATGCCGTCATATCGATTCGAAGGGCTCCGTCGTCTTGGCCCGCTTCAAGTTATTATCAGGCGAACACCACTCCAGTCGATTCTGTACGCAGTGAGTATAGCACTACCAAAGTTGTGAGTGTCTTGGCTGCAAAAAGAGCTCCTTCTGCTGGAAGATGTGACATACAATCGTTCCCTCTCATGACATCATTGCATTCTATCATGATCAATGCACGAAAAGATACAGCTAACTTATGGAGCGCAGCGTCACATTGCGATAAAGTCGAGTCGCATTATTAGAAGATATTCGATTGACTCAAGACAACATGTGATGGAGATGCTCTCAATTGATAGACGGCTTCGTAGTATTTGGGAGCACACCAAGACACTGCAAAATATTGTGTACCCGAGGATGTTTTCCCAATGGAAAAAGTTATTCTTTGTTGAACTCATATACTATGTCCGATCAAGTGAAACACCTCGGCTCAAACAAGCTTTTAAGTTGCAGAGTTTCTAGCCACATTTTGTTCCAACGGAAGTCTCGCTTTCGGTTAGTTGTACGCGAGTACCTAGGAACAAAGTATGTGGTATATGCGTATAGGTTGATACATCTGGATTTTGATTTTCCTTTTAACTGTGTGGCCTGACTAATTGGACCGCTCTCTGGGAGGACTCCGCTAATGCTGAATAATGTACAATGGTATTGAGGGATGAGAATGCACGGATATCTGATCCGATAGCAACAATCCATCGCCTCCAACATCAAACCATTTAAGGTTGTTCAACTTGTGGCCCTGGCTTGGCCTGTGGCCCCAAACAGGCACCGTAGATTCTTTCATTCTGGCCCAGATAATGATGATGATTTTCAATCAGATCAAATAGGACGTGTACAATCAGAGAACAATGGAGAGACGGTGAGGAAGAAACCATAAAATAGACGGATGTCAACGTAGATGCGTTCCAAGCATATCAAGCCAAACAACGACCGCAGTCGATAAATATCATCTCATCGGAGAACCCGGTCCGACATTCAAAAGGTTTGACTTTTCAGATGTGGAACGAGCAGTTCAAGAAGGCGGAGAAAAAGATGGGAGAGTCGAATTTCCTTCTTCGTTTCTTTTAGCGGCCATGACTAGGGGACTCTATGTACACAACGAATGTGTTGCCGAAATCGTAATGGTAAATGGCAATGACTCAATGCCATGAACTGTGAACGAAAGAGGGAACGAATAAAAGTGCATGCAGCAACGGGCAGACGAGCTGCTGACAATGCTTTGTACTTCATCTCACAAAGCACAGATTTAAAGCCAACGACCTGTTGAGTACCTTCAGCAGCCTTCAGCCATCCATCTAGCAGCAAAAAAACTACAACAATGGCTCGCCATTTTTACAGTCATGCTCGTCTAGGATTTCCCCACCTTTATTGAAGATATTTGTAGTGATTGGTAGTGGGCCTAATGAGTAAGCGGAGGTGGTGGTCCTTCAAACACTTGGTTGTCATTGAAGCATAACTCAGTTGACAGAGTTCCTCATCCGTTGCTGAATGGCCGGAGGAAGGAGACTTTAGGTTACGGTTGATCGCGTTTTGAGAACATGGGGGATTTGGTTTCCCATCTGTGATATTGAGTAGTAAGTGTGGCATTAGCGCCACTTAAGACTCATTGACTTTCCTCTCTAGCTGGTTCTGTCCGTTCAGTCCTCATATGGGCCTGTGCTTGGAGCACACAGTAGTGTTTCAGTACAGTAGGCCTGTTGCTTATGCTTGTGAAGTTACTTCAAGTTCTATCGTTTTGGTACTGGACCCTCGGTTCTTCCTATGAGTAGTCTCTTCTTTCGGTCTTCTTCTCCTTTCCTCGTTCATTCTTCGTTCTCTCGTCTCTCGTGTGGATAGTGGTCGTATTCGTAGGTTCTTGTTGAGCAGGCAAATCCAGCAAATCCGATCAAGCACATCCATTGCCGTGATTGGCTGATCGACTTGTCGTTCGCCTTCTTCGGTTTTCTCCTTCGTCCACCTTTGGGGGAAGACTCCAATCTCCAATCTCCACTAAGCGGAGTTCTAGCATTGGATTGAAGCAACAGCATGGGAGTTGTAGTGGTGGTAGTTGGAGCAGAAGCAGCAGCCACGGCCCAGCTCTTGCTTCAGCGATCCAAGCAGTCAAGATCTCAAAGTTCGATTCCTGTTCAATAGCTCTCAACTAGGCAGCATGCATTGTTCGAGAGAGGCAAGGTGAACAAGGCTCCAAGCACCGAGCCTTCCTTCTCCTCCTTCGTGTTCGTCTTCCACTTCTCTTCCTCCTCCTCTTTTCTTTCTCTCTCTCACTCCTTGAGTTGATAGGTTATTGGTTTGTGTTCGGCTCCATTGGATTCAAGCACGAAACGATGGAAGAAGAAGAAGAAGAAGAAGAAGAAGAAGAAGACGAAGAGGGAGCCAGCTGTAGTGAATCGGTGGATGAAGAAGGAGAAGAAGAAGCAGAAGAAGCAGAAGGAGGAGGAGGCAACAAAGACTTGCTTGATCAGCTCTATCCATTCGATGGCCATGCTAGTGGGTTGTCTGTCTGCTACCCTGGCTGAATGTGGGCATGAAATGGCAGCAGGATGAAGTCAAGAAATGATGGAAGCTTGACGGGAACGTATTGAACGATTTCAAAGAGTTAAGGCACGACTACACTCAAATCTCATTCGTGCTTTGGAATGATCACCTCCCCCCTCTTCGTTTCAAGTTGATTGTCTATGAGATCAAATCCATCCAGGCAAATCAGACGAGAGCGGAACCTCTCTGCTTCTCACTCATGATCTCCTCCACCTCCAATTCCTCTGGTATCTCCAGTGCATGCATGCACTCTGTACATATGTACATATAACCACTCCAATCTGTGTACCATTTGGTCCATGATTGCCGTCCCCAACTTCTTTTGAGCATCCTCTCCTTGATCCGTCCGTGTGAGTGCGTGGAGGAGGCACCATTCGATTTCGCTCCAAATCACGAAATCGGTGGTACCCTCGCATCCGCAGTATGCTTTTCTACCCGAGCCAACTGGCCTGATAGGCCAACCATTATTTCGTTTTCGTGCCAAGTGATCAAAATCTTTGGTTCGAGAGAGTGAATCATAGTCAAAAATGGGTTGAGATCAGGCCAAGCTATAATCGTTGTTATCTGTTTTCTTCTTGCCTCTTCATTCTGTGAGCAGCACCCGATCGTGTTTAGAGCAAGCCCATGTTTGAGAACGTACGTACGAGTAGTTCGAGTGTGTTTGGACGAGGATCAGGGCAGTACATAAGTATGTATTACAAGGCCTTACCAAGAGTGTGTGAGTAGATCTCACTACTACCTACATACACACACCCAAACTGCTACACCTCGGCTGACTGGGTGCCTTTAGAAGTGGAAGATCGAAAACTAAAGGAGGGGAGAAATGGTTAGATGGACGAGTTGCTTGGCACCCATTCTGATGAAGGGCCAGTGGTGTTGGTGGAACTGGTGCTGTCATAACTTTAATCTTGGGGCTCTAGGCTTCGATTATGATTATGATGATGGCAGTGGTGATATTGCTGGTTGGCTCTTCGATTAATGCTTCGAAAGTTCTGGCTTCTTTTTCCAACCATTTTTCACAAGAGAAAAGAAAACGTCTTAACGTCATATTGATAGCGTCAAAGGCTTCTCACTCATTTGATTCTATAGCAACTTATCAAGGCAGGCGGCAATAATTTGTGATTGCTTTGCGCTTTGACTTGCCCTGAGCTAACCAATCAACCGACCCGTTCGTTCGGTTCTGCCCTTCATTCCCTTCGAACCATGTTTTGTTTGGTTTACCATCGAGCTCAAGTAGTGTAGTAGTGTACCTGTACTGGCCATGAACAGACTCCCAATGGTGACTTCAATCTTCTATCAAGAGCGCTGTTTTGATTCCACGATCAAAAACAATGCACTCAGTTGTACTTTGGTGGCAAGAGGCTGGGAATATAAATTTGCTCACTTGAAGACCTGGCTACTTTCAACCCAGGTCTAAAATCGCCTTATTAGAATCAATATTCCATAGTACCTCAACGCTAGGACAAGGAGCCCATGATAGATTGTTCAAATCACTTTAGCAAGAATTTCTACCCTTAGGCCATCAGTCGGTGGACAGGCCAGAGTACAACATTAGGTACCGAAAGCCATCGAGACAGTCCATTATGCGTCTGGTAAGTGCTTGGTCCGAAGGAGCGGAGGAAGTGAGTGAATGTTGAGTGAGAGCATACATAGAACATAGTACATAGTACATGTGGTAGTCGGTAAGTTACTTGCTCCCTACTTTCAAGTTCTCTGGATGAAAACCACACGAAGTAACCATCAATACTTAATTGTTGGGACAAGTCATTATCGTTTTGCCTGGTGCAAATTGCAGTCTCACTATGGCTTGATCAAGTGGTGTATTGTACTTGTGCTATAAAGTGGGAGTGAACGGTAGCCACGCCAAGAACTTGAGCAGTCGAAGCGGGCATTCATTTTTACAGCCGACTCAATCCTATTTCAAAGCTGCTCGATAACGTAAAATGTGCCATCACAGATATGCCGAAAAGAGGGAATGGAAATGGAACGCGAATGAAAGATGAGCTCAAGAGTGGCAAATCTCGTTTTCGTCATGTTTAATCCCAGAGATTGCCTTTCAAATGCCAATTGCCTGCTCATCCTTTGGCTGTCAGTGAAAGGATTAGATATTTGCCCACCGCGGCTTCATCTTCCGTTCATTCAGATCAGCGTTGTAAGAATCAGAATCTAGCGACTGGCCATGTCTCCTTGGCCTCATCGTCGTCGTCGTCGTCGTACCTGGACATTTTTCAATCGCGCCTATCGAATTTACCTTCACATCAACTGGCAGTGACATTTGCTCAAGGAAACTTGGCAAGATCAAAGAATTGCCTGATCACGGACACTCACCTAAAAGGAAATCAATATCAACATGAGTCAAAGTGGCAATGCAATACAGACTCTCCCAGACTCTCACTTATTTGCTCTTTGTATGGTCCCATTTCTCGATCTTGAAATCTCAACACTCGAGCGGGATTTTTCTCCAGAAGGAAGAGTTGGCCGAAATGATCCGGAAGTTCAACTGATGAGAGAAGGGTGAAAGAAATAGATTCGTAGCGTCTAATCACATCCCAGAACCCCAATAAATCACCTAACACCAAAGATGTGTTCAATTCAAAGGTCAGGCAAATGAGCAAAAAGTGCCTGGGTGAAATCTGTGAGACTCGCCCAATAAAAGAGGGAGAGATTGACTTTTTGCCATTTAAGGTGATGAGAATTGAGAACGTTGGAGATCGAGTGACTACGGTACAATCTTGATCTGAATGCATTGAACTGGAGAAGAGAAGAACGAAACGAACGGTCTTCAAAGGATTGAAAAGAAATGAAGTGAGAAAAGAAACTTGTGTTGAAATCTCACCAAGTCAATATTGAAATATCAAGCCATCAAGGAAGCCTCAGAGTCATATCTACACACAGCACTACACGTGTGAATGTGAGTTTTACCGAAAATAACCGAATGATCCCAAGTACGTCCGTCTCCAAATGTTGTGGACATTTTTGCCGACAATACATTCACAACTCTTTCTCCTTCATTTCGACTTGGAAATGTGATAAAAAACCGCACGGATTGAATTTATGCAAAATCCTACTCAGAAATCCTATCCCCGTTGCGGCCTTTTTCACCTTCAAAGATTTCTTTGCAACAAACAGAAATTTGGTGACAGAACACGAGACACCTCCAATCCCGAATCTCAGTCTGCAGAGTATCACACCAAGAAGGGCTAGCCCCTCACTCTTAGGAACGTACTGTTCTGTAGTGTACTGCTGTACACTACAGTACAGTACGCTCGGCAAGCAGGAGCAGCAGAAGTAGTACATACACAATAAGTAGACCAATACGATGACGGCACATTCACACTCCTCTCTCTCTGTTAAATCAGCAGCCGAATGCTACCGCTCTTGCTGCTGCTGCTACAACTCCCATCCATCCTGTTCGTCAGCACTTTTTTGCCCTCTCTGTTTTCAAGACTTTGATTTTTACATATTTCAGGATCTTTTTGCGGACATTTCGTCGCGTTTCATCGGGTGCTTTGTCAAGTTTGAAAAGGTGCTCTCATTTTTCTTTGTTGTGACTGACACCGATGATAATGAAATGGCTTCATTGAAATCCTACAAAATAGCCTGTCACACGCTGAGGAGCAATTCTATCCTTACCTACAAGACGGTGGTTGACAACGAGTCCTTGTGAGATATTCAATCAAATACGCCCGACAACCTCGTCAGAATCCCATTAGTTGATGGTTGGTTTGCACAATTGCCGTAGCCTTTACCCAATGATGCTTGAGTAAATGTGCCTTCTCTCTGTCTTCTGCCATTTTCCACTTTGTTAAGGACCATAGGTTGACAAACTCAGGCTTCTCTCCTCTTGTAAATCAACGAGATGAAGAGAGAGAGAGAGAGAGAGAGTGAACGAGCTTGTCGAGGATTTCATGCATCAGATTAGCACTGATTAGATTGTCTGCCACGAATTTTCTTATTAACCCTGACGTGATCCATGTTCCAACGGCACTTCCTTCAAAGGGTCTCATCTCATTGATATTCAAGATGGTCGTGTCCTCCCTCTATTGCATAGTGAGCGGAGTGGTAGAGCCAAGGTTCAAAAGAAAATTTCCTCTATTCCCTGATCCCGATCCATGGACCATAGCATAACCGTCAATAACCCTATCGGTTTTGTGAGAAGCCAACAGCCCTTGACTTTGGCTTAGACCATGTGTGGACCCTATACATATGTAGGGCTGTACGTACGTTCATCGAACAGTATTGTGCCAACATACAGGGGATCATGGTCTTCGTCTTCCTGACGTTTCTTCTTAGTTGGAGCTCGTGGGCCATTATTATATTAAGAGTCTCTGAATGAATGCTTTAGGGTCCATATTGCCTTTCAATGAGAGTAGTAATGTGTCAAGTGGAATAGGGGGGGGGCAGTCCTGGATGGATCATGGAACATAATCCAATGGAAAATCAATGAGTGACATAACGGTTCCCATATCGAACGAACGAACGAATGAGAGTGAGAGTGAGAGTGAATGAGAAAGTGAGTAAGAAGGAAAAGGAATCCATTATCCCGATCACCATATAAGAAAATTCGTCAATGTACGCGTGAGTCATACTCGCCAACATGAGAGTAAGGCCACAGTTGTGCAAGTGACCAGAACGCCACACATCCGGCCCATGCTTCCTCAAAATATCAAAGTTCTGATCACTTTTTGTATAGTGCATTGGTGACAGTTTCGTAATCCAAAAGGTTAGAGATTGTACTGCGTTTACTAATTCTTTTCCAATTAGACAAGAAATTAAAGACAGTCAGATAAACCATCTCGATTTACCAGGAACAATGGTAATATAAGCTTTTGTCAATTTTATTAGGGCCATTAATGGCCTTAATCTCATCTCTTGTCGGTTAGGCTTTTCCTATTGTATGACAAGGGGAAGTTGTACGTTGCCAATCCCCTTCTACTGTAAGGTAAGGCTAAACATTCCCGTTCAAAAATAGTAAATCGTTGCCATATATGCAGTGTGAGGTTCTACCCTTGAGATTTCCAATCATTTTGATGCCAATCGGTCCACATTCTCATTCCTGTGTCTGTTCCTGTGCCTCGAGTTCAACGGATGGATGACGAGGAGCAAGAGCCCTTCCTTGCCTTCATTCGTTGTGGTCTTTGGTGGTCCATGTTGGACCGCTCGTTGAGCTGAATGGAGGGGAAGGGCGGTCGCCAACCCCTTTCGGGATCAACCAAGCATGACACCCAATGTCAGGCAACAAGTATCGATATTAGATTGATCTTCAAGTCTCAAACTGTTCCCCCTTTGGTTCACGCATGCCGTGAAGCTGCCAAAAGGGATCAACGTAAGCGAACGAAAGTAGGAACGACTGACTAACTCATCGAGTGGGCGAGTGAAAGAACGAACGAACCTTGGCAAATTGACGTCGGCTCGATGATCAGTGACCACTTTTTTCCAATGGGATTACGTATGAAGAAAATAAGATCCATCTGGGTGTAGTACAAATTAAGTCAAATCATGTCGTTATGACGGAAAAGATTACTTTGTAGAAGATTCGAAGTTTGTTAATGACAAAGCTAGCCGCCAACTCGGTTTCCTTTCCTTTGAGCCAATGGAGCTTACGTACTGAACGTATATTCGTGGCGAGAATAAATAAGCCAATGCCAACCAATGCGGGAAAGCAAATAGGATATTGTCGCATCTTTACTCAGTGTAAACATGGCATCTTTGGCAATATCGTCTCGCTCTGACACGATTCAGGGTTGCCAAAACGCACTTTCCTGTTGCTGACCTTTGCTCGAAACATGTCTACTTTAAGGTTCCAAATCCACATTGTTTATCCACAGGGATTGCACCTCTCTGATCTTTCTTCTAATGAAACATATTGGGAACGCAGCATATGTAATACCCCACGTCATGCTTGGTGGTGGTGGTGGTGGTGGTGGATCTGATGGTTGGGTCGGGGTGGTGTATCGACGCAGGACCCAAACTCAATAAAGATTGTCAATAAAGCAAGATTAATGATGGCCAAGTGTGTACACTTACTCCGTGCTTGGAGATGCCATGTATGCATGCATGACAGTCAGCTTATGGGACTATCGGTGTGAGCTGTGTTGTGGGGAACACCATAAGCAAGAATGGAACACCAATAATTTGATCTTACTTGGCCTAAAGATATGGTCTTTATCTTTCAACAACGAATCATTTTAGTTTGTTGACTCTTGAAACGTTACAAGGTTTGAAGGGCTGGGTCAATTCTGGAGCAATCAAAAAATGGTCCAAACGTAGTTTTCATGATGGGTCCTATGCATAAATCAATAGCGAGGAAATGGGTTTTTGATTGTCATGTGCAATAATCAAAGTTTTCCGAGACAATTTCTCTTCAAACTGCCAATAATATTGCTTCGCATGGTGCTACAAGAGCGGATAAGACCAATTATTCAGCACTTTGGCCTTTGTCCTCATTCATGTGCCCTTCTTCGTAACGTGAATGGAGCTAGCTAGTGGGATACGTAAAATAATCTTTGGTTATATAATTGCAACAATGCGTCGTACTCCCCTGAATTAGAATTGAATCAATTCATGGATTCATCATGATTGCAATGAAATGACATAAGGGAAGGCATTAAAGGCGCTCACCGCAATCAGCGCACTGACGTCCTTCTATTGTGGGCACCGTGGTAGAATGCGCCCCGAGCTTGACTAACCATTCTCTTCCTCCCACAACCACTCACTAATGGACCTTTCCGATTCTATTGGGTGAATGGAAATCAAAGAGCAATTTTCCGGGAACCCGAAATGGAACTAAAACAGCCGTAGATCGGTTCGATTAGGTTCCGCTTTTTTACACAATTACCAAGTACCTCAGCAACGATTTTTGTTTTTGGTTGCCCTTTGGCTCTTACATGCTATGTGCATTAAAATACTAACATCTAACGACATTTCCAGTGAAGGAAATGAAGTAACTCTCCAAACTCGTCCCCTGTCACTTTCATCACGCTTGACAGAACCTTTTTGCCAGGTATGGGTTCGATCGTTCTTCCGTTGGTTGCTTGGTAGGTTAGTTGGTTCATTCCCTGTACTGAGACGAAGAGTATTCATAAGTGAGTCCGGCTTGGTTCATTTCATTTCAAGTTTCGAGTGATAAGTCATCGCCATCTTGATATCTATCCATGCACAAACGACAAGAAGAGATTTCATTCCCAGGTAGACAAAAAGAGTCTCCTCCATAAAGAGCCAAGCACACAGCGCACCATAGTAAAGCAAAGCACTGGTTCAAATAAGAGAGGAGAACGAAAGTGAAATCGAGAAATTATCACCGATCGTCTTACAATCTTACATTCATCCTCAATCCAGCAAGTGATATCGCAGGTACAATCCGGTATGCAGGGAAGACTTCAAAGGATATTTATTAGTGGATGGACAGAGGCACTATTATAATCCACAATATCCAGAGAACAGTACGCGCCATAATTTCGAAACTCTTACGTAGCTGCCAAGCCGAGGACATGTAAAAGCGTGCATCTCATGGGATGTGAAATTCTTCTTTGTCCAATCCAAAGAGCACATGTGTCCTCATTTCCCAGTGTTGTGTACACAACAAATGGATTTCAAATAATTGAAATTAGAAACATATGGATAGGTGCCTATTTACGGGCGGATAGATGAACAAAAGCGGTTAAATGTTCGCCCTCATATCTGCATAACCGAACCGGCCAATTACAGAAATGATTTCATTCACAAGTAGATTGAAAAATGGGATCGATCCCAAACATCATCAGCTGTATTTCTCTCATTAAAAGTTCGAATGAAAATAGAGCTGCACAATTTTTGATTCAATTGCCGAGCAGATTGTCGATTTGTTTTGACAAAATTGGAGGCATTTGTTNCCTCGTCTCTTCACCTTGTGGCCAGACTCAAACTTTTGAGCGAGGTGTGTCATGGGGGTTTTGCTGCTGTACCGTACATTTTGGAGTCTTGGAACCAGTATCATCATCCTTTGGAGTTTTG
>NC_081448.1:5350755-5351684 GCF_007210705.1 Tigriopus californicus
TCTCTCATTAAAAGTTCGAATGAAAATAGAGCTGCACAATTTTTGATTCAATTGCCGAGCAGATTGTCGATTTGTTTTGGCAAAATTGGAGGCATTTGTTCACACATTTCTCGCAACATTTTTTGCGAGTTTCATGACTTTGGAGTATTCACGAAATCCCTTGCATATGGCGTCTGTTTTTTTTTCATCTAAGTATTGAAGCTAGAGTAGAGAGAGAATCGATCGTTAGGTAATGAACACAGGTGAAATCAGCATCATGTTAAATCCTACTTCTGGGTCGGCTGCATCGCATTCGAATTCGAACTCTCTTTATCTTGTTAAAGTGGCAAGAGGGAGGGAGACGTTCTATTAATTCAATTTGATTGGCAAACATAGAATTTGAATTTCATGACACTCTTCAACCCTCTGTAAACGGAGAAGAATAGCACTTTCAAGCTTCCATTCAAATCATATTCAATTTCCAATTTGACTCCTCGCGTTTCTAAGCCCGTCTTCATTGAATCCCCAGGCTGAAGGATGTCATTATTATGCCTTTTGAATTCCACTACCCAGGTCTTGGTGCATCACTTATTATTGCAACGAGATGGAGGAGTGGTAGACGTCCCTAACGTCTCTTTCGATTGCAAAACTCAAAGTAGAACGTTAATACATTAACTTATTTTGACTCAAATTCCCGGAGTTCAATTACGATAGGTCGGCCTCCCAATTTGATAATGTATGTAGTATGTACAGAGCCGTCTACAAAGGAAGGAAGCTGATCTTGCCATCCCAGGGAGAATGCCCTCGTTATCGACACATAGCCAACTGCCATCTTTGAAGGCGCAAATATTCAAAGCGAGAAGGAAGCTCTCGAAATTTGTGCGCTATTTTGCAAATCGATAGACTCATTTCCAACCAGGAGAGATGGGGGGGGGGAGCTCCTGAGCAAA
>NC_081448.1:5351720-5413814 GCF_007210705.1 Tigriopus californicus
TGCATTTTGGCCAGCTTCATTGCCTTCAAAGGCTGATGAAGGCGAGCTAGAACGACGCGAGGTTTTTGTTGTTGTTCTCCGACACACCGCGCAGTCTTCTTGCTTGGAGGGAATTTTCAAATTAATGATAGATGGTATGGAGAAGTGAGTGGAAGCTTGGGAGTTTGGAAATGGGATCTCGAAGGGTTCCAACAAGGTTAGTTTAACCCTTCATATCTAGACAACCAGCGATTATGCATGTTGTTTCAAAGAGTTCGTTCCAAAACGGGAACGAACGTGGACTACCGCTGACTACAGAGTGAGTGGGTGTTTGAACGTGTTGGTCCTGGAATGGGTGCGTGAGAGTGGGTGGCTGGGTGCGAGAGAAAGAGGGACGTTCAATTTCCGAAACACCCTAGAGCAAACATTTGTTATTTCATTTTGCAAAATCGAAGCCCATCTTCCTTCCTTCCCGCGGCTCATCAAGAGGGGACCTAAATTAACATCAGGATAAGCTGACGAGCAAGCTGCCTAGAAGCTATGATGGCGAGATTGGAGTCTGTTGATCGAGCACTTCGTCATAACTTGTATAGCGTGTGTGAGTGTGTGTGTGTGCGTGTGTGTTTGTGTGTGAGTCCCAATCACTTTTTGAAGCTCATTAATGGTTTACTGTAAACTTTCCGTCCTCGTCTCTTCACCTTGTGGCCAGACTCAAACTTTTGAGCGAGGTGTGTCATGGTGGTTTTGTCAGTCAAACTCAGGGACTTCTTTCTTACTTTCCAGGGAGGGGGGGTACTTGAATCGCGAGGAGACCACTTCTCCTGGTCCTCACCATCACCATCATCATCATTTAGACTTGCCCTCTAATCAGCCATCGACGGGTAGGTCATTGAGAGGCTTTCTAGTTATCAGGTCGTAGTGATCGCTTCATTCCAAGTACGCTCAACTCCGCCTGGACCAACAAAGTCGTAAACCATTGGCAATGCAAGTGTAATGGTTGTACCAGAGACCAGCGAACTCACTCACTCCCTCACGCACTAACTAACTAAATAACCCACCCACCCACCTTCCTACCAGCCAACAAGCTCTCAATTTCAAAACAGGGAAATGCTTGCTAAGGTGGTGTCGGTTTGCGTTTTCAACAGAGGCTCTCTCGCCGCTTTGCTTGGTTGGTTGCTGGCTCACTTGCTTGTTGAGTGGGTTGCACTGCTCCTAGACCCCAGAATGCCTTCCTATAAAATCAATAATTAAAACATTAACACGAGATGGAATCCGGCTTGTTCCATGTGTAAGGAAACACCGAAACCCACGAGTACTAGAAGAAGCAGCCGTCAGATGGCCAAAAACAGAAGGAGACGTTGTATGAGGGCTGTAGTGCGAACGAACTGCGAAGGTTTGCTTGACTCTATGTATACTAGCAGGACGCTTGAAATGGTAAGAGCAAGTTGGAATGAAAAGGGAAGAGTAGAAGACCAAAAAGAAGAAGTACCCCGAGAACCACCACCACCACTACCACCGCCATTGAGGCTGTCTCTAATGGGAGCCGTCTCTGGTCTTCTTTCCTTGTCTTCCTCTTCTCCGTCTTCCTCTCCCTTTCATGTATCGAGGCTTTCCAATAAACTAAAAAGAAGCTATCAATGACGGGGGTTTAATTAATGGAAGCGTGTCTAATCCCACGGCTCTCTTGGAAGAGACTAAAGAGCAAGCCAGACACACACCCGAGCTGTAATGCAGCAGCTGCCTTCTTCCAAGATACAACCAAAGATATGGTCTCAGCTCACAAGAGATGGATTAAAATTTGTTGCCCATTTTGAAGAAAGAAAGGCGCGTTTCCCAAATGAAACGACACTACACGCACGCACGCAAGCACAAACCCATAGCCCAAGGATCTCAGCGTAGAAGTACACTACTACGGAGAGTACGTGGCGCAAACGATGCGCACAAGAAGGGGGAGATCATTGGTTTGTTCCCAGCATGTACGACAAGGGTTGCTTGGAGAAAGTCTTTTGCTTGAATTGGCAATCTATATTGGGAGCCTCCATCTCCGTCGTGTCATGTTTCGTCTCTTTCCATCCATTCACAGGGATTTTATGACTTGTCGCATTCTTGTTCACTTTTCTTTTGAGCCTCACAAAAGATTGACTTGTTTTATACCATCGTTTTCTCTTGTATGGAAATTAGCTTAAAGGGCTGATCTTCTCGCAGGGATTCAAAATAAAAAGTATGCACTACGCCATGATAAAAGACGGCATGAAGAGCAGGACAAGATCAAGTAAGGCACTGGCTAGTCGGCCTCTGTACAGAAGATGTGGATCCCAGACAAGAACACTGCGAGAGAGAGTATCGTGCTTTATCGAAGCATTCGCATGTGGCTAAAAGTTCCCAGAGCTCAATGAAAAAGGCTTTGGGAAACCATTTGGGCCAATTCTAAGGAGTTCATTTGGCTGACTTTGATGTTGGCTCTGGTGGAGCAGGAAGACAAAGCATTTTATGATTGCTTTGTTTGGCAAGTTTGCCTCCTTATAATTCACCTGGATTCTCTGCAACTAATTACTGGGGCGAACTTGCGTGTGTTTCTCTGGCTTCGATCCTTGTTCTCGCTTCTCATTTAGAGCAACCATGAAAGAGCACCCAGTCACCAGTAAGGTACGGAATAGTACAGCAATAGAACCAGCCACTACTTCGACGACTCATACTATCCAAGGGCTCTTAGGATCAGGTGGTAAAAAGTCAATCAATCGCATGCACTACGACAAGGTACACTAAAGACCAGGAAACAAGAGGGAGAACATTCAGGATCGAGGGAAGAGGAACAGAAAGAGAGAGAGAAAGAGAGAGAGAGTGAGAGAGAGAGCCTCACCAAGGCTTCTTCGTCTTTTCGTCTTCTTCTTGGTCTTCAACCACGCCAATAGACGACCTGTTCCAGTGCCAGTTGTACGTAGTACTACACTCATTTGCCGCTTGAAACTCGTGGAACCACCAACCATTGTCAATCAGCTAAAAGGGGAAACCAAAGGGTGGAGTTGTGCCGTTGGACCCGGATGGTTTGCTTTTTCATGACTACTTTTGATAATGAAAGACCTCGCCAATGCCATAATCCACAAACCCCCAACCACATGCACTCAGATACACACCGACAGTCAGTCACACACTCCCATGCCTCGAGCTCCTCTCCCGAGTTTCGATGATTATTGATAACGGCTAAAATAACAGGGTTCGCCATTCTTTTCACTGCTTCCTCGCAGCCTTTCCTGGTAGCCCCTTGGGTGCCGTTCCAAGGTTCCAATGGTGCTTCCTCTCAACCCTACTCATGTTACCTCCCCACATTTTCGAGGTGATCATGAAGCGAAGATCTGGCACATAATAACAGGGGTTTAGCACTTCACGGACAAGAGCCAGGGTGGTTCGGACTGAGCATGTACCTAGCCCCGGCTTTACGAGGACGTGCCTCCGGTTCACATTATCAACCTAGAAATCTAAGGAGTGGATCAGACAGAGAAAATCGCTCAAAGCCCAGCAGATCTTTTGTGAACTACGATTGCTTCTCTCTGTTCGTGACAAATGAAGCAAAAGTCGATCAAAGCACTTGTGTCTGTCTGTCCATCGCATTAGACGATATATTAGTGTGTGGATATGTGAGTGTGTGTGTGTGAGTGAGAGACAGAGAGAGAGAGAGAGAGAGAGAACTCGAGGGAGTGAAAACGAGGGAAAGAAGGGCAGACCAATGCCCATTTCTACCTCAGAGCCATACACCACCACGAGCTTCGAGCACCAAAAGCAGGGATGGCGGTTGATTTTGGCACAAAAGGACAGCTCAATTGAATTGATCCCCTCGACCTAATGCTCCAATATGGGCTCTTTCTCTCATTGTACGTACTCAACCACAATTGTATATCATGCTCCTATCGGAGGGCTTGTGTACAGACGACGAAGTCTGCTGGTGATATCTAGCCGATTGGTCCTACACGGATTTGAGGTTTTCTAAAGTGATCTCTTTTGTGCATACTCTTCCTTCCTTCTTTCATTCCCTCCATTCATTGTTCGATTGAGAGGATCGGACCCACGGCGTGTGCACTGTCTGATATCAACACAAATCCATCACTTCGGACCCGATGAAACGAATGGAAACCCAAACTCACCCAATCAAATCATTGTTTGTCTTCATCGATGGGAGATTGACAAATCACATAATTCAAACTAGTTGTTTGTACTCAAACGAACACAACTGAGCATGGACCCAACGAGGGGCTTACCTATGAGAGAGGGGAAAACATGGTAAGAAATGGGTTGGCTTTCAATAGGGGGCATTGACAATGCGACAAGGATATCGGTATATTGATGGTAAGAGCAAATACGACGTCTTCTACCAATAGAATAATCGACCATTCTCTCCCCCTTACATACAGTGTTCCGCCCAAGCCTCAATACAGGACTAATGCTCTTGACTCTTGATCGGAATATGGATCACCCAAAGACCGAATGTAAATAATGGAGAATGGGAGTATGGATAATTGTTGGATCAACACGACCCGACCGACCAACACTCAGAAATCAATAATGAATACGCGATTCCGGGCGACTTTACGTGGAGAAAGCCGGATGATCCCATTTGGAAACTTGGATCCATCTATTAACCTGTATGCAACAATGAGTACCTAGCTTTTGTCGCGATTGTAGCGCAATTTTGAGAGCTCGCTTCTAAAGTGCGCTCAGCGAAGGCTGCTTTCGTTAAGCACACCAATTATGGTCATTTAGAAATAATCCATGGGATTGGTTGGTTTTGAGAGGTTTGCAAGCCATATGCTTTTGTATAGCAATGAAATGGGGGGGACAGCATTTGTTAAGACAATAGCTACCGCTCATTGATATGCATTAATGTGACGAGAGGCACGCTAATTACTCTCACATTTTGTAGTAGCATGTCTGATACGCCATGGAGGAAAGGCCAGTTTTGTGAAATGGAGGGTTTTCCAATATATCCGAAAATCAGGTCTCTCGTTCCCGAGCCCAACCACCATCCATTATGGAGCAATTGGCCATTCCGTCATTGGCATCCATCTTGGTCAATCAAGTACCTTCAATCTCTATGGAGATGACAGGATCGAGCCAACGGAGAGGAGACGTCCCAGCTATTGGAACCCGTTCGTCCGTTTTTTTCGATCACCAACCGGCTGGAGACGACGGAGGAGAAGATGAAGGCCAGAAGGACTTATTGGACTTGCTCCCAGTTTGGGGTAGCCCGCCCAGTCAATGGCGGGAGTCATTCGATAAAAGAGTCCCTTCGCTTTCAAGCCATCTCTCATTCGGTAATCGTTCAATCTTCGAAAATGAAGACGACCACCATCACCAGCGACTCCCGAATCATGCTCGACCTCTCTCTTTCTCTCTCTCTCTCTCTCTCTCTCTCTCGCTCCCTGATAGTGCTACGAGCTTGTGTACTAGAATGGCAGTGAAATGGTGGTGGCCTCCAATATTGCTTTTGCCTCCTTCTATGGTTCTGGAATTGATCAGAGGGCCAGAATTTCTCTTGATGGAACACTGCGGCAAATTTCCCCCTTTTCATCTACCCATGTGTGTGCGTGTGAGTGAGTGAGTGCAGAGCTCTCGTTCACTGGACTAGGGTCGCTCTATTTTGCTTTTGACTTCCGCTCCCACCACCAACAAATTCTCGACCATCATCAGACGTAGGCATTCAATCAATGGCTCCCCAATCAATGGCATGCTTTTTGCTAGTCTACTGCATTCTCCTACGAATACTGGACCCCTTCGATCTAGAAGAGGGCTTCGGGCTGGTGATGGTGGCGTTGGCGGTGGCGATGGAAGAGTATTCCTACATTACTATACGAGGACCCAAGAGGCAACGTGAAATGAGGATGATTGTAAGGCAAAAGGGGATAAAAGCCGGAGCAAAAACTATGATATGGCAAAAGTATCGTGAGGAATACCAAAGAAACAAAAGAGGGATCAGAAAAAGCCTCGTCGAGGCGGGGGTAAACACAACATTGGGGCCAGCGGAGAGGAGAGCACAACCAGTACCTCACATGATCCTTTTTGAGCTCTCTTTTTGATGATTGAGATCCACGATGGATTGGGGATTTTTCGTCCTCTTCTCACTCTCACTCAAAGGCTATGAGGATCGGCTGAGTTCGTGAGCATTGAGAAGCCATTGGGATGCCGTCAATCATCGGTCTCTGTGCCATTGGAAACCCCTTTTACTCGAGTGCCTGGATAGTCTCAAAGGATCAAAATGCCGGAATGTGGGCTCAAACGACGTATTGTACCAACAGGACGTCCGACCGTCCCTCCGTTGGTCTTTGATTGACCAAGAGAGCTCCTGTCTAGAATTTTCTATGAAATTTGGACTTTGGTCGCACAGCGCACATCCAAGCTAAAGGAAAGAGCCCGAAGGGGGACTTTTGTCTCGCAATCATTCACCTACAACCAAGAGCCACCGGGAAAATGTCCTAAACATCATCTCGTTTTGCACAGTAATTGTACTCCGAAACACGACAGAGTTAAGATGCTGACCACAGATTTTCCACTTGAAGTCACGGAAATTGATTGGCCTACAGTATTATCTTCTGTCCCCAAAATTTAGTTCATCTCCTCCATCCAATATTTGCTTGCCAGACTCTGGCTGTTGTTTTTTTACGTAGGAAATCCAATGGAAGTTGAGGGAAAAGCTGCTGGCTGGCCTGAGGCTTTCCAAACGCTCGCTGATCAACGAGAATTTTAATTAGGAAATGAGCCAGGGGTGAATGAATTGTCAGCCACCAGCGAACCATACGTGAGTGGATATAGGCAAGCCAGCTTACATACATTGCTGCTGTCAAGGGTTGGTTTGATGATGGCATCAGCTTGCCTTCATTAGCTCAGCTATGTGTGAGTGAGTGTGTGTGTGTGTGTGTGCTCAATGGAACCAGTTTGTCAGGGGAATATTGATTTGGACAAAAAAAGCCAGATTCGTTTGAACGATCGGCGACTATTTGCCAAAGTTCAACGTGACTCATACGAAGACATTTTTGCTCTCCATCACAATAGAAAATGTATTATACAGCGTACATAAAGTAAAGGATCGAAATTAACTACACGTCTTCAATTCTGCCAATGGTTGTTTTATTGACATTTCTGGAAGCGGACGTTAAGGTATGGAATGGTGTGCAATGCCTACATGGTGAGCTGCAAAGTCTGTTTGAACTTTTATGAATAGGCCTAAATGGAGATGGACCCGACTTAAAATATTCCCACTAATCATGTATTTTTGCTTGCATGAAATGGCAATGACAATGGCGTGAATTAATGCATCCTTTCAATTGATTAGTAAGCTTACATGTGCACCAATTTTAATGGGTGACTGCTGGACAGACAAAAGGCATATTTCTGGAAATTGATTGAGAGGAGAGAATGTGTTTCGAGAGAGGGAAGCTAAGAGATCACCACTAGTTTCAGTCCAGTGATTCCGTCGTAATTAGAGAACTTGGAAGGAAAAAAGCGACGCAATTGCGAGTGTGAATTGTCTCCCATTGCATTCAAGAGTCAATGGCCATCGAGTGATTTCAATCCCGTGATTTTCATGATCAATGCTTTGGAGCCAAGTTTCACTTCACAGCTTTTTTTGCCATGAAAGGATTATCGTATTGTATGTGCCACGGCTGGGGTGCGAGTACATATGCATATATGTAGTACTGTAGTCCACAGCTTATGGCTGCTAGCTTATGGCTTCGAGCGAGACAAAGTGCAGAAGGAAACTTGAGGAGACCATTCGGAGACAAAGACAAAAATCCTCCCATTATGGACAAATGGGATAGAATTTGTAAAAAGTTTCAATCAATGAGACAAAGACAAAACAAGTTTGGAATTAAAAGGGGGAGGGAAATGTCGGCGAGGAGGGGGAAATCGGAAAATCCACAAACCCTTGGCTGTACCGCATAATAGTAGAAGATGGAGACCTTGTATAACCCTCATTTAACGCTCTCAAATAAAAGTTGGTGGTGTAAGTGAGGGTCTCAAACGGGGACAGGATTGACATGCAATGGCCATTTATTCTCTCTGTCTTTGGTGAGGCATCCTTTCTTTTGCAAGCTTACAACGCCAGTTTCACTTCTTCAAGTCAAGTTAAGCTTGATCAAAGACGAAGAATGGAACAGGAAGAACTGAATGGAAATCGACAACCACTAAACTTGCATTGTCTCAAACAAAGGAATGGAAATGGGAGATGGATGACTAATGACGACGATTTAGTGAGCGTTTGAATGGAATCAGATATGACAAAACGACAAGCGCGAAAACTTTCCTGCGAATCCACCTCGCCTTCCTAATGAACCTTTCCCAGAGCTCCTCTCTTGTTCGTATCAATCGATCTTTGGCATTAAAACAACCCTATTCAAAGGCAAGATTGACGATCATAATAAAAGAATATGCTCCTCGCCACCAGAAGGGAAGGAAAAGGTGACTTTCACGAGTTCCAAGTCAGCACTAGTATGAAGTCTTCTACGTATTCATTGAATAGCTACGTAAAAAGTACCAACTGCTTACAGCAAGCCTCGATGATGGTTAAGGAGGAAAGGAAAGGGGTGCAAAACTTTCCATGAATTTGTGATCACTACCAAAGTACTCGCAAGTTTACCCCATCCAGGCGACAAACTGCTTGGTGGTTTCTCAGTTTCTCACCCTAACCACCCCCCAGAAGGTACTTAAACAAGATTGGCCGATAATCATCCCTCTATTGAAACATCGAAGCTTCTTTTCACCTTTTGGAAACAAGTTCAAGTGTTTGCCCTCAAAAAGGGCCCATTGATGTAATGCTCGATAACACGAGTTGGGTCTCTGTCCTATGCTTTTTACTATTCCCTCTGATCAACCCGACCCACTTACTTAATGGGAGCACCCCGCAGAGAAAAGAGGGTGAGACCGATTTATTATTGCTTCTCTTCTCAATTCAGTTATATCAATACAACAGGCCGAATGAATACCAAACCAGTCTGACTGGTTGGCTCTCCTCTCCATTTCTCTCTTCCTCCTTTTCTGTCAGAGCTCATCGAGAGCCTGGCGAGTCATAGAGGGAGGAAAAGGCCTCCTTACAACTACAACAGCAGCAGCAACAACAACAACTACAAGAGTATCAGCAATGGCACTCCTAAACCCAACGCCAAACGCGACAGAGGCTGGCGTGGTAAGACTCCTTCTTCTCTTTTCCCTCTTCCAGATGAGTTGATGCCTCATCCAAAGCCAGGGAAGAAGAGGAAGCAGCTGCTTGCTGCACAGATGCCAATTGTCCGGGGTTGATGATATTTCACCGATCACAGCCATGTAGGACAAGTACAATTGCTGGCCGGCTTCAGCCACTCATCCCACTCATTTGAATGTTCTTGCTCATTGACATGATTTCGTGAATGAGGTTCGCTGGCTTTTACGTGCCATGTTTTCAGGATGTTTTTGAGCCGAAGATTGCCAGTAATTATTGCAAAAAATCAACGGCTCAAGTTATTAGTGACTCGTGAAATATCAGATTGTCATTTATAATCATGCCACTGGGATCCGATCGCGGTGTTTTTGTCCATCATCGATTTGTTATTGCCTGTCCGTAGCTCAGAAATGACAGTAATTTCAAGCCAAGCCACCAAAACCTATAAATCCAGCCCATTTTATGCATTACAACCGCCCCTGACACACGCACGCATTCAGAGCACAAGACTGGCAAAGAAGTGGGTCGATAATTACTGTGATCGGACCGATATTGTGCAAACTTCGAATCAGAGCTCCTAAAACCTTTCTTCTTAATGGCCCAGGATACTGCGGGGTGGTCGGGAAATAATTCAGTTTCTCACACAAATCCTATTCCTTGACAAGGTACCAAATTGAATGCCATCGAAATTAATAAAATGCTTCCTGTTTGACCCACCATGTATAGCATGTGCTCGGACCTGATTACACTAACCTCTTGTCCATCAGACAAGGGTGAGTAAACGAACGTCGTTGGATCTGTCTCTCGTGATTGGAGTGCGTTAATAAAGCCAGCAAGAAACCAACATACTACAGCACGGAAAGGGAGGGCAGATATCCAAATTACTGATTGCCTGACATTATCTGACTTTTTCTGTGCAGAAACAACGTCCAAAATACAAAAAAAACCTCAGTTGATTGAATGGTCCGAAACTTTTCCTTGATTAGTGATGGAGTTTAGTTACAGGTATTGATTCATAAGTGCACTGCGCGGTTTGCTTTCCCTTTCCTCGATTTAAACGCCTCCGTGTCTATGCACTATGCACACCACTACTTACTACATACTTACATAGTTATTTCTTCTTATAGTTAACACATTGTAGAGGACAAATCATTTCTCAATTCTAACGATAATGGTTCCAGGGAAAACAAATCGTTACTCGATATTAGCACCAAATAGAGACGTATCGGTCCTTTTGTTTGCCTTGATGTTCCCTATCTACAAAATGATTCAATCTGTCAATAAATTGAAATATCGGCTCGCCATTCAAAGGAAGAAAGAGGGAGCCTTTACAAATCAATTGATAGAGGAAGACAAGGGCTAAAATATTGCACATCAAAGCTGTTCTTTGCATTGGAATTTGTTTATTGACCCCGGAGTAATGGGTTATAATTAAAACCCATCGTCGAGTGAAGCGGGAATTCGCCTTTCTTAACATTCACTTGACAAAATAGTCGTTCAACAATATCTGATGGGTGTCTACTTTCAAGTTCATCTGAGGATTTCTACCCATTACCTCTAAACAATGCTCTGATCACAAACTACGAAAGAAGCGTTGAAAGTGGATTCCCTCTTGCGGTTGAATGTTCTCAAGGAAAGTGAGGGTAGATCCAGTGCTCTTTCAGTGTTTTAGCGCATGAGGGAGTGCATAAACCAATTCTTGACTAGACTTCCTTCAGACATCAGGGTAGCTCGAGTGCATGGGCATGCCTGTCTGTACCAGTGGCCTGGGCCTGAAATTACAACCCTTAACCACAAGAACATGCATGCCACACTTACTTTACTACTGGAAAAGTGTACAGAAGAGTAATACAAAGTACGCACCATCAGAACTCCCCCCCCATACAAAGGCACCGAGTAATTGTTTTTTGGTTCTCCTCGCTCTGGGCCAGTGTTTTTTTGTTCGATGTGATCCCAATCAACTTCCTTCCATGTCAAATTTTGCAATCACAGGGGCATTAATTTGTCAAAGTGAATGACTTTAGGATGAATTGGCCTCAGTCAGCCACATTCATATTGATATTTGTACGTAGGTACAACAACTACAACAACCGTGGGGGTCGAGGCACAAGTGTTTGGCCGACCAGTTGGAGGGACCGTGGAAACTTGCAATGCCAATCCCAGATTCAAATCAGTTTTATGGCTAAATTTCCAGGTCTCCCTGGCTTGTGATCATCTGGGTCAGAGAACTCGGCGGGAAATAGAGAAGTAGAAGAGCGAACAATACGTAAAGGCAGATAATACACCTTGAAAAAACGTGAACACCTCGGGAACGATCGGGCTCATTTTCAACATAGGCGCGGACGGCAGTGTTGGGTATATAGGTGCTTAACAAACGTAACGTAAAAAAGAGCAACGGTTGATATTAAAAACAATGTGTCAATCTTATCGTTCTGTTCAATCAAGGCCAATCTGTTGAAACACGCATTCATCATCATAACAGTAGGATAGTCGTCATACGAAGTGACGCAGTTACGGATAGAGCGTTTGAGACCACCTAATCCGAATCAGAAGATGAAATAGAGGAAAAGGAAAGCCGCAGAGTTCGGGATCTCGAAATCCCGCAAGTTTTGGGTGGTCAATATGATTCAGCGCCTGAAGATCAAATGTTGCACGTGAACTGATCTGCTGGAAGGCACAACGTTGAATCTGATTGATTTTACACTCTAAGTCAACAAAGGCAACACTTGAGGAGGGAACACGAAAGGGAAAAGAGAAGCTGGAGAATGAAAAACTTCTGATTTTGGGGTGCGCCGAAACCCACAAGGGATCGAGGTCCAAAATAAACATTCATTCTCAGCTTTCATCATCATGTCAAACACCTTTGATCAAAGATGATGTTAAAATATAGACTAACGAAATTGGTAGCTTTTAATTTCATGACAGTTCGCCTTATTTTGGGGCGAATCGCGTGGCTAGAAACCCAGACATGTTGCTCATATGAAATCATGTATTGTAGTGGAAGGGAAACGGCTCTCTAAGAATCAGCAAGCTCACTGACTCATTCGTGTCAATATCGGCTAATAACAGCACTATAAGATCGATCTGTTGTCCGAGCAATCCCCTCCAGACCAGCCATTCCAAAGCAGCCTGTTCGCCCAAGAATGGCCACCAAGAGCGGTCGTCGAGCCCACTGGTTGACTGCCACGGCGAGAAATGTAGGTTGTTGTAGTTGGTGTTGTTGTTTGTTGACTGGCTTCAGTAGAGCAACCAACCAACTACCCACCAACCCATCCAGACGTGTGTACTAATCGTCCGAGGGGATAGAAGAGGAGCCATCGATGAGGTTAGACTAATTCTGTCCCGGATCGGTTAATTACGGGTCTAATTAAGGGAAAGGTCTTGCCTCAGCTTTTCCCTCATCGAAGTGTCTATCAATATTGACTGGTGAACGACGAGGGACTACTTTATTATGAGACAAACGTGGAGGGTTGTGTTAACTAAGTGGTCTTGGATAAAATGAAAATGAACTTATGCCAAAGAGTGCATGCAATACTAGCCAGAGGATCCTGAAGATTCTCCCTTTGAGGATCCTTGGAATATATCTTGGAGTTGTTGCATGCATTAAAGATGATGAGACGCTGGCAAGCTCAAGGAAAAGCCCCGTTAGCGTTGTTCACTGTTTCTCGCTCGGCCGACCCGACCCGATAGGCTGATATTGACAAGGCTATCAATATAATCTGGTCTCCTTTCGCCCATGTGTGCCATCAGCAATACTCCCAAGAATAATAATGGGTGGTAGGATGAAAGAAAAATGAGTCTTGTCTGAAAGTTGCATGGGGGAGAAAAATATTGACAGATCAACTGTCGAACGTGTTCCAAAGAACTTGGTCATACTCTCCAGAATGAGCAGTGCTCGACCAATATCCTCCCCGAGATCAAGAAGACATGGGGCGAGAGAGATGAAAAATGAACCACGTCTCAAAGTGAGAAAAATGAGAACACCCGAGGAACCAGGAGCCACCACGATCCCTTCAACCAATGCGAATTGGACTAGGAAATCTCGTTGGATACCGCAGGTTTAGGAAACAAGGTGGTAAGAGTGATTGCCGATTGGTCATGTAAAGAGGTTCAACTTATTCAAGACACCAGCTATTCCCTTACCTACTACACATGAATGTATCAGAAACTTTGTGGCTTCGTGGCGAACAATAAAAACAGTCCATTGATCTCGTCAAGTACCAATTGACTGACTGCCTGCCAGACTAACTGACTACAAACATATACATATATCCATGCCAGTTAGAATTGACAAGCTGTTACGACAAGTATTGGTCATAAACCGAATAAATCAAGCCAAGGGCTCCACGACAAATTGGAATTGCAGCGATTCGAGCGCAGCCCGAGTGAGTGCATAAATGGTTCCACTAGTCAATTTGTTGGACCAACAACCACGGGATTGGTTCGCAAGGAAAAGCCACTGCTGCGACCATTTGGTCAACAACAACAAGTATTACATACAAGAGGCACGCCGACCAACCCTCAACTCGTTCGCCAACTTGATGGCTCAACCGAGGAGCGAGGAGCAGGAACCAACGGGCGGCTGACGTTTTCTCTGGTCAATGCACAAGCTCAATAGCAAATAAGATTGGTTTTTGTGGCTAATTCAGTGTGCAAATACGAATGGCAATATTGCCTTTCAAAGCGCAAACAAAACATTTAGGGCTTTGCCTCGGAGCTATTTTGGAACCCCCCCCCCTCCTCATAAACCTGCCATGGACATGGATCAGCATTCAGCTGCTTGTAGCTGCTGCCCAAACCCAATCACTGAAATCCCCCAAGGATTTCAAACTAATCGAGTTTCTCGCCAATGCCTACCTTTTGAAGTGCATGCTGCAATCGTCTGGCAATGTCCTCGCTCCCCGACGTAGTGGATGGAGGTGGTGTTCCACCCTCCGAGGTCTGGGCGTGGTTGTTGGAGGAGGGCGGCGAACCCGAGCTCAATGTGAGTCTCGCGGCTGGAGCGGGATTGATGGCTGTCTGCATCACAGTCGATGGCTGTCAATTCTAATAGTTCAAACAAGCACCACAACACATTGCTTAGAAATGATGATGCTAATGCCTCTCTTAGGGTCTGATCACCGGGTCCGAAAGAGTCACTATCCAATTTGGAGTGCGCGGGGTTGTTCTGGTTCACTATTGGGTTGGAATCAAATCCACCCTCAGAATTGGTGGCTGGTGGTGGTTTTTTTCCAAGTTCTGAAGTGTGAAGAGGCGATTGATTCCCAAGACAGGATATGTCAATGGAATATTATGAATTAAGGCTTTCAATATTGCTCTGTCCGACCTCACGTCTCGGAATGGACTGGTAGTGTGGGTGATTGCGCGCGCCCTCCCTCGTCAATCGCTCTCTCCTCTCCGGGTGTTGTTCTGATGGGGTCCCAGTCGATCGAGCTATCATTAATCGGGACAGAGAGCTCTGATCGAAAAGAAGCGATCGTTCCGTCGTCGTCCTCGTCGTCGTCGCCGGCGCCTTCGTCGATTCTTCCTTTTGTGGCGCCCTTGATCACTCACCAAGCTCTTCCTTCCTTCGTTCGGTCGTTCGGTCGTTCGCCCGCAATCTGCTGCACGGCGATGGTGGTGATTGCGGTCCTGGTGAGGCTGATGACGGTGCAGCGTCCCCTGCGCTCTAGATCAGCTCCTTCTCTATGTCGGGCTGTGAGGCCCGAGCGCAGCTTCAGCTCAGCCTCTCTGCCACCGTGAACTCTATCGACCGCGCTTGAGAAAACGTCAGCGGACATTGACGAGCCTGACGATGATCGGCCAGAGATCACACCCCATGCCATCTAGCGTCGAACTGGCCGAACTAGGCGTGCGCTAGGCTCACGATGAGTGAGTAATAAATCTTAATTCTTCATTTTTTTTCACGTTGTGACAAATTGGCATGAACACTCGCAAACTTGAGGTCGTTTAAGAAAGGAAAATGATGGGAAAGGGAATTTGCCTCGAAATAACGAATTTCTACCCTGTCCATGAATGAGTTTTACAAATCCCGGGGGCATATGGATGAATTTGCGGTAAATCTGAGATGTCTTTAATGAGGTACTGCTGAAGAAGAGTATTTTTTGTAGCATACTAACTTACTTTGGACTTCATGACTCGACCTTAATGAAGAAATGGCAGGTTCACCATGAAATGCGCCTTTTTGTGCAGTTTAACTGTCGGACGACCCCCAAAAAATACAAGCCATTTCTTAGTCCAAAGAATAGTTTGCCATGCCTCGACCAGAACCTCGAGAAGGGGGGGGAGGCAATGCAATGCATGTAACGCATTTGTCTGCAAACAAGATGGAAGAAGACCCTTGAAATTGCCCAGAAAGGAAATGAAAAGTGAAGGGTGGAAAAACTTCCAGTCAACGAGCTCTGAGCCATAGGCAGCTATCTATCTATTTGCTACTACCGTAACTCTCTAGCTCAGGTTCTCTTGAGCCCGTACTCGTTCGTTGAGTTTACGTTATATACCTATTGCTAGGACTCCGACTCTGACTCCTACCGACGACACGAACCTTGCCTTCCCTTGAGTAACTTTTGTCTCACTTTTACACAGAGCAACAGGAAATTGTCTTCCTTCGCTGGAACGAACTAATCCATGAAGCTCTGACATAACGGCGACAACGGGGGAACTCGAGTCCTCATCGTCAATTTTAGTACTAGCATATACCGTATATGTACTGTATAAAGGTGGTACTCGCTCCTCGCGACAATCAACTGGATGAGCCTGCTTGGAACAATGGTCTGACAGCCACGGTCTTTTGTTTCACCTGATAGATTGAATGTCTGAAGGTCATTCATTTACTCCTCATCCGCACAATAAATAGACTTTCCCTTACCCCCCTCCTCCAACCCCCTACTTACTCGATTCCACTGCTAGTCCGCTCTCCTCTCTCTTCCTTTCCAATCGAACGCTCGTTCGCCTCTCCGTCTTCTTCCAATAACCGATCACTCGAGGCGGAGTTTCAGCATCATCGGTTCCTGATCGGCTCGACCCGGGTCTCGCTCTCAATGGACTGATTGGAGGGGGTGCGCCGAAGAAGCCTGTGTCGCTCCTCTCTTTCGAGTTCCCTGCCCAGATCACGGACTCGGAGCAGGCAGCAACCCCCCAACTTCTCTTTCCCTTTCTCAGGGTCTGGGTTTGTCTCTAGAGGGGCGTCGTCCTCGTGCTGCTCCGCTCGTTGGGCCCTCCTCCAATACTCGAAGATTGCCCGTCGAACTCTGATTGAACGAGAGCCAATAACCGATCACTGATCGAGTGTGACGGCCCGCGGCGCTCGCTCTCGATCCGAGTTTGGGGGCGTAGTTTGGCAACTTGCTCGAGCGTTCGGGAACGAAATTGGTCGAGATTGATTTCCAAGTAAAGACGGAGTGAGTATGTAGGGTCGGGTGGGGGAAGGACGAAAGCTGAAGAGCAATAGTAGACTTGAAAAAGTCTCACAGTGTTCATAAATGTTTAATTGGTGATAATAACAATTACACGCAATGTGCAGGAAGCTCACGAAAATAGTGGCAATGTATGTGGTGGAAGTACATTGTGGGTAGGTGAATTTGTGTGAACGGAGGAGAGTGATGGCTAGCGTATGGAGACAATCAATAATGGCTTTACGCTCGGTTGATACGAATTACTTAACGATTATGACTTTCCAGCGAACACGTAAAAGCTTGGCCGGTAATTTCATCGCTGCCAATGACTGCCTAGTAGTGAATAAGTGAATGAGTGAGTGAGCAGCAGTCCCACAATTGGTCTACTGGCTTTGTGTCTTTATGCCGGTTTTTTTTCATTTATAGTGTGCACACTCCAATTCACAGAAGGCGCCTGGTCCCTGTTAAGTTCATAGATTGGACACATCGCATTCTGAACGTTGGGTAAATTACAGGGCAAATAAACCGTAATCGACTTCCATTGGAACAAGCGATGGGACCACGTGTAAATGATTGACAAATATGAATAAACCGTGTTATGAAAACTGGGAGGGCTTTGGTTGATAAATATTGCATATCGGATCACCTATCATGACGAAATACCACTACCTCATACGTGCTAGCCCCAAATTACCAATGTGTCCAACGAATTCAAGAATAGCTAACTTGAAATAGGGACCAATTCTCCTTTGAAATCTCAATTGTCCAGCCGTTGGTTCTCGTACCATACCCTGTATTGTGACCGTAACGTTGGGGAAACAACAACGTCCGCATCGGGGCTGACTGGTTCCCATGGTTGGTTCTTGTGGCCTGTCAATAATCCGAGTGTCCAGTTTTTGCTTTCACCTCCATTCGCATTTGAATATCCAACAATCATGCTTCTCATTGAACACCACTAGCCAACAGAGCAAAAGATGCGCCTAACCTGCATGCAGGACAATGTAGTACGTAGTACATCGCACATGGTAATGGGAGCGTAGTGGCAAGCTTCATCGAGGCGATAACCCATTCAGTGAATCTGCAAAAGCATTATCGAATTGTTCCAAATCTTTGGCCATCTGCATACGACGCTTCAACAATATGTATCGTGGAGGTTTTTTTTGCCAATCCTTCTCGCTCTCTCTTTCTCCCTTTCTTTCTTTCTCCCATGTGCCACTGACTGTCCTGAGAGAGAAGGAGAGAAGGAGGCCAAAAGGACTCCCTCGAGTCGCCTCTCTTTATAGCTGTGTGTACGTAGCACTCGTACGTACGTACATCGTACGTAAGAGTGTCTGTACATTTGCAATCACAAAGCCTAGCTTGAAAAGGGGTTGGTTCCCACCATGCAATGTGACCGGACCAAGTCCAAAGGCGATCAAAGTGATTTGCATGGACGTCCTTCAAAATGGATCGGATAAAAAGAGATTTGCCCAAGTTCAATGGTTGAAGCCGAAGTAGAAGAATAAGACTGACGGACTGCCTCTCACTCATAGTGAGCTTTTGCTAATACCGTTTCTAGATCCTACTGTCCTGCTCATAAGAATGGATGTACGTACACATATTCAAAATGATTCTCTCGCTGAGGGGCTGAAAAGAAGCCGTTGCTTAGTGTTCTAATGGACGCAGAACTTACGAACAACAATCGAGAGCGCAGATTGGCATTGATTCGAAGGATTATTAGCTCACGTGTGAAATGGACAATCGACAACCCTCTTTCGTTTTTGCCTGTGAATTGATTGAATGTTAGTGCTCTTCAAATGCTTCAGAAACTCATTTTGGCTCGATTTAACTTCTTTCGTGCGGTTCTTTTAGGACGATGTAGGCTTTGGTAGATGCCCTGATTGAGAGCCAAAATTGAAACTGGGTCTCATTCATATTCAAATTAATGAGGTCCCATACCTCAGTCAGCATTTGAATATCGACTAATTGCTGGCAGGTTTCCCGAATACAATATTGAAATCAGAGGCGAGATAAGGAGGGATTAGCGGATGAGGAGCGAAAAAGAGAAAGGAACACTTCAAACTCTGCCTTATCCATCCTGTATCTAACTAACTATCCATTCATCCGTCCATCCACCACTAAAGTTCATGTATATTCGGGTGAGTATCCTCGACATCAGAGCCTACATTCACTCAAACATATAGCCTACACACCTCTGATTTATCCAACTTCACTTAAGTACATCGGAGGCTCGCATCAATTCCAATTCAGGCAGTTGGTGATGAACGAAGCATTAAAATATGCAAACTAGATTGCCGCTATGTAAAATAGCTGGCACCCAAATCAGCTATACCAATACGAACATATATCGCTGCATATACTACTCTGCGAGGACAACCGATACAAAAAAACTGAAAGAGAAATCATCCCCAACGTCATCAGTCTGAGGGGAAACCAGTCTGCTGTACGTACGTTCTGTACATACTCACACATACGTATGTATGTATTCGCCGCATTAGCAGCATTCTTCAGGCGGTCGTAGTGCGAGAAGTGCACGCTATTCTGTCCTGTTTGCTTAACTCATTTCTTCATGGTTCATCTGATCAGTTGAAAAGCTAGCTAGCATCAGCCTCTGTATGAACTTCAAAGTCGAAGGAAGGGTGCCTACCTCTTTTAAATATAGCAGTAGTGAGTGCCCCTCTCTAGGAGACTGCCCGCAGATGCAATTTTTTGATGGGAAAATTGGACTTTTTTATTGGACAGCATGGGGTTGGCAGCCGTAATAGTGGTGCTCCTGCTTCGGCTGGCCCGTTCGGATTGATGCCTTTCAAATTAATTTATCGTTAATCTTTGTTAGGCGCCTCTTCGAAGCGAATAAGATTCGATTCACTTTTTGCATGAACTTTGTCCACATGGAATCCTGTACGGCGTACCTAGAACCGTGCTAAGGTAATGTTCGTACACGTTGGCAAGACAGATGATCGTCTTGCTTGATAGAATTCTTTATTCAAATCGTTTAACCGATGGGGCAGTCGGACAATTTAAAGGTGGTCCCTACCCAACATATTGGGTTATTTCGTCTCTGTTCAATAGTGTATCACTTACTTATTCCTCCAATATACCAAACAGGAATAGGAGCCCTTGTTGGGCCATGATCATTTACGGTACATTTCTGGTTAGAAATCATTCATACTCCACTCGCAATGGATACATCGGAAAATGTGCAAGTCATGCTAAAGTCATGGAACCCTCAAATGGAACCATCAAGTCTACCGAACGTCCGGACAAGGGTGGGATCGATTAGAAATTCTAGAAAGAGTCATTTAGAATTCAAAATCTTGGCTTTGAAGGAGAAAAACTCTCTAGTCATGTCACGTTTTGATGCTACATGCCAATGGAACAAATCTCGATTCCAGCTATGACTTCAGAATACTCCTTAAGCATCATCATCGTTATTATCATTATTGCTGTTCGCTTCTTTGTGATGTTCCTCTTGAGCTTGGTGGGATGTGGAACAATTGATCAACAACCACTCATCGTGGGGAGGACCCTCCGCGTTGCTTCCGTTCCAAATAGATCCAAGTTTTTGATTGTTCAGTTTCCTTTGAAAGTAGGTGGATAGATATTGTTTCTCTAATACTCACTGAATGGATCCGCCAAGGCAAATATTCCATGACAAATTGCCAGCTTCAATGCAATTGATTCAAGACTACGGGTTCCAATTTGAAAGACCATCATCTGAAGCTGTCAAATGGGCTTCTGATAACATGGCTCATTTGAAATTGCACCCGCAGCCACACCACCGCACCACCACTTCAACTATATTGACAACTGAAAGGGTATAATTTCATGGCTATTGATTTTTACACCAGCTCTTAAGACATTGGTCCAACTTGTTGGCTCTCTTATTTCATTTTACGCCACTTGAAAGACGAACTAAGTCCCAATGAATTGAGCTTGAGTGAAACTATGGATTACCCGATTCGCTGGTCATCGAGAATAGGAGGGGGGAGGGGTTAATCAACCACGATACGAATACATACGAGGGTTGCATTTTCCCTATGGATTCGTCTTCATTAGTCCAATCAAGCTTCAAATGCATTGCAAACTTTTTAAAATGCAACAAGCAGCAACCGATCGATTACAAACCCCACCATTCTGAAGATTGAAACGGCTCAATTAAAGCTTAAAACAGCGGATCCACTAGTAAATATCCGAGACCAAGAATTAAAATATCAGTAGCCCAGTTGTTGTTGAATTTGCATCAACCGCTGGCGACGCACTCATTGAGATGGAGCATTAAAAAAAAGCTCTAAATTAATTGATTGAACCATGGTTAGAAGCTACCAACTATCCGTTGGGCTTAAACTAGGTCCTTTCCTTGAACTGGTTTCATGTCTAGAACAAATCATAATTGTACTGGATATCCCCTTGTCAGAGAACGATAGAATTTCAACATAAAGGACATACTTAATTTGCACTTAGTATTGTATTATTAACAAATCAATGACTGATTAGAGTTTCATTAAGGGTTTCTGAATTGGCATTCATAAAATATTGTCGGTGGTCGTTATCCTTTTTGTATTGATCTTGTTATAGTATCCGAAGTTTGAAAGGGATATATATCAGGCAGACCAACCATATCCCCTTTTTCGGCGTTGGGTAAGGGGTATGCAAATGAACTGAGAAGTCAAATCGAATCCCGAACAGAACAGAAAGTGGAGGAAGAGAGACAGTACGAGCTGTACGCGTATATTGCACGTACATATATCGAGGATGAAGAAGGCATGCTTCATAGTACCAGACATGGTCGGGAAAAGTAGGAGGGGGCTGTGGCTGGTAGTTGTCAGAAATGAGTCTCCTGTGTCCACTACCAAGATTACTTTCATATAAGAATATGCTCCCTTTTCAAAGGAAGGGTTGCGAGCAAACAAATCATTACTTATTTATGACATTTGATTTGAAAATTCAAATGAGAACCCTCTTATGTGGTTACTTTTTCCTGCTCTCATGTCCCCGACAATCCCTTACCAGGCTTTGAACCAGTATGAAAGTGTTATTGAGTCGATCCTGGGCTGTCGTAATATGTACATTTTGTTTGTGGTCTGAGACGCAGGGGAGATGTTGGGGAAGGTACCGTCCGTACTGAAGAAAAAAAAGATAAGAGTCCCTCGAAAAGGAAAGAGAGCAGCATAGTAGCCAACTGTATTACATGACTATCAGTCTCCCCCGGGAATTTACAGTTCCATTATCTCGCACCTATAATTCCTTTGAAGATGAGGATTGTTTTAACTAGGGTTGCCTGTCTTTTTGAGGCTTCTGTACATCGAGTAAATGCGATTCGAAACTTCCCGTCTGCTTATTACAATGAAAACACCAAATAATGATCCGGCCGTACAGTGCATACAAGTATGTTGGCAATTGCGACAAATGTGACAATACGAGTTGGGGATGACACTCAAATTGGTTCAACCTCCTGACATGTGAGTGGTTGTAGAGGAACCATTGTCAAAGGAGGAATCGTGCGGTTACATTGGTGATATGCTAACTTGATTTGTTGACAAGACCTGTCCATTTGACTAGATACATTTCCGTTCTACGTTTTCCTATCACATTCGCAATTTACATCGGAAAGAAATGAGGCGGTTGTCAACCAACACACTACAAAATGATTGAATAGTTACTTTGGAAAATGTGTACCGTTTCGAAGTGCTTCTAATACTGGTTTTCTTGATTTGCTCATGGTAGCCTCCGATTGCCAGCTGTGAATTTGGATTTATCCCATTGCAAAAAGTAATTGCTCTTTTTCGCTATTCTTTCCCCTTTGTTCCTCGCCAATTTTGCTCATCAAACAGAGAGGCTCGAGCCTTTTTGTTCTCAAGTATTACAACGATGCCTCAGAGATCAACTACAAGCGTGCTTTAAAGCAATCCTACACACTTCACACGCGTAAAATGAGGGCATATGATTTTTGCTAATCCCGTCGTGCACCTCAAGTTTGGATCAAATCTCATTTTTCCGTTCCATTTCAAGCACCACAAACGAACACGGAAATATTTTGACATCGAAATTAATAAGTACCACTGTGGAGTAATGTGTGCTTCTGGGAGTACTTCTGCCCTAAAGTGCTCCAATACACTCGTTTGGCCATTTGCGAAAATAGTGGCCTGAGCACACCTTACTGTGGAGAGAAGCAGAGAGAGAGAGAGAGAGAGGGAGAGAGAAAGAAGGAAAGAAGGAAAGAAAGAAAGAAGGAGAGAAGATTGAGCTCCAAAAATACATAATGGCACGTTTGGCCAACCGTCAAAATTTTTGATCCCTTGCAAAAATAGAAACAGCAGTTTGTGGGACTAGGGTACAGAACGGGGTAATGAAATTTGCAATCCAACAACATCGAGGTGGTTTCGAAATGCGAAAATCGTACTCTATCAAATCCTTAAAATTTCAATTGTCCCACGCCTCAAAACCCCAAACTCGAATTCCGTTGTGTCCTTAACTTTTAGCTTTTATGGTAATACACCTTTGTACTTTCCGGGGTAAAAGTGTATGTTCTGGTAATAAGCTCGGATAAGCCGGATTCTCAGGGGAGTAAACATGTTTTGAGCCTTGTTCAATCCTTTGCGATGGCTTTCGCCGTTCATCTTGCGCCTCTTCAAATTGGACCCTGGTTTGAGAATGAGGAGTTGCGTCTCAAGGAGTAGATTAATAATGCCTCGCCGTCCTCACCCCACAAAAATGAAGCAAGTAATGTCCATCCATGCTTGGAGTTAAATGAGCTCTACAAGTCAAAATTTGCGTGTCGAAAATTTTCATGTTCGCATATTATTGAACGAGAACTCGAAGTGAGGCGAAAAGAAGGAGCAACAGCAACATTCTGTGCACGAGGACTTGCAGCAGGAGAGTTATGCCCAGCTTTGAGCACTGGGCCAATCTCGAGGAGGCAAAGAAGCAAGTAAGTAAGTAAGTAGACAGCCAGGCACCCAGGTAGGTAGGTGGGTAAGTAGGTAGGTACGAGGTATGGGAGGCAAGTCAGTCCTCCAGCAAGTAAATCGGGTACACAATTTTCCTTGGAAATTGGCCCTATTGCCTCTAAACAGACCAAAACGTGACCACCGAGGATTGAAATGCGAAGAGAACAGCTTTATTTTATTACGCAAACCCGGCTCAATTATGCTTTCCTCGCTTCATCTCACATTCTAGTTTTTGAGGGATTCGAATGCCACACCATTGCCATCGACCCGACATTGGCCCATGATTGGCCAACCGTCACCACCACCACCGTCACCACCACCACAAAGCTCAATCTCAAGAATTAAAGGCGAACAAGCCAAATCGATCTGGAAACGACGAGCCACGGGGGAAATGCAAATGTGCCGGGGGTTCCGGATCTCTTTGATGTGATTTGTTTCTCTTGCCATCTTGGCGTGACGAAATAGCTGACGTGATATTGATCAGGAGTCACAAAGGAGGCTGCTTCGTCTGCCTTTGGGGATGGGTGGATCCACCATCACCACACAACCACTGGGATCAATATTCCCAAAGTCATTTGAGCGAGTACTTCGAGGATAAATCCAACCGAGTCGAACGTCTCAGGGGCTGGAAAACTACCCCAATGAAATCGATCACAACGCCGGCTTAAAAGGTCACTGGCTCCAGAACAGCACATCAATTAGATCATTTTGAGAATCGTCTACTTAACTAGCCCGGATCATGTACGATGTAAGCATCCATCCATCCATCCATCCATCCATCCGTCCCTGATGAGAAGCAATCACTTAAAACGAGATTTATTCCCCTAAAGATCGCCTGGGAGAGATAAACTCTCGACTAGACAACTCGGCCATGTTCCAGATCCATCCGCTTAAGCATCAAGTCAGACATGCAAACGATTGAGATCATCATGAGACCGTATGCGTGTTAGTGTGTATGCGTGTATGTGTGTGTGTGAGAGAGAGAGAGAGAGACCGTGCCTTACTAGGGGAGAACTCTTGTTGCCCGCCTGACTGCCGTGGGTACAATCTGTGTGTGTGCATGTGTGTGCAATGTCCGTTCCGTAGATCTCTTTTGGGCTCTCATTCCACGGGCCATCGCTCTCCTGCCACTAGCCGATCTGCTCTTGAGTCGCCATTAGAGTAACTACTTACTGGTCTGCAGGGAATCCCACCATCTCGTACCAGTATGGATGGCTAAAAAACCTTGCAAACCCTTAGATATACGAGTTCAGGGACCGGGCAGGGACCACCTCGGCTTGTTCGATCTCTTCTATTGAGGGGCTAATGTTAACCGAGGTTGAAGTATGGCTAGAAACGTGGGGAACAATGAGCTCATGTTTGAAGACAAGTGTTTGGATGGTCTCGTTCAGCCAATCAAAATGGGTCTCTTATGGGGATTAATGGTCGAACTCATACAGTATTTCGAGTCAATTTGACGCACACATTCGTAGTTCGTACCCAGAGAGCTTCTTCTACCCTGGTAAAGGTTATTCCCATCGCTCCCTGGATCATCATTTGCATATTCGCTTTTCAGATCGGGGCTCAATCCTCTCGAAGATCTGGTCTTCACATCCATCCTGGGAGTCATTTTTCTGCGGGATGACGAGCCTCACCAAAACGAACTGAAACTTTTGGCACTATTTGATATTTTTCCAGGAAAAATATGTTCCAGTTTTGAAATGTCATTACGGATCCGCTGTTTAGTTCAATGCTCATGGGATCTCAATTGGTCTTATATTCTAGAATGTATCCTCACAGTCACACTCTCAAAATAAGGAACCAGCGCCTTTGTCGGGACTGGAGCTTGGAAATCTGATGGCAACAGGGCAAAAAGGGCCCTGTTGAGGAGATAAAAATCCTGATTAATTGCATGAATAATTTCATGCCAGACAGGATGATCCGGTCCATTCAAGGAGAGGGAGGGAAGGATGTTTCTCGTTTTGGGTCGAGCGATGAATACTTCATACTCTGGCTTCAAAACTACCTGGTTGAACTGGGTTGTAGTACATTCAAGGACCTATTACAAAATCATGTACTTTGAAAGCCTTACACCTTTCCGAATTTAACCTAAATTAGTTTTTCATTGACTAATCTCGCCTTATTCTTAACCACGAATGCTGAATAGCACTCCCGTTTTTCGGATAGGGTATACTCAATCTCTGGTTCATGTTTCAAGATCGAGAAAATTGCTAGAATTTTTGCTAACCAAAGCCCCGCCAATCTTCATTCACCATGGATCAAAGAAATGCTCGCCCAAATTGTTCAATGTTGGGTGCGAGTGTGTGGGTCGAGATAGATCATGACTTGGCAGAAACAACCTCTTGAACATCAAAAATCAACCTGCCACTCTCATTCACTGCAGTATACACATACATACAGTCGCTTGCCACTCTGCCCATTCGGACGAACTTGGATGGCGAACAAACCACAAGTCGACGTTTTTCCATTTTGCAAAACCCGAGGAAAAAATAAGATTGACGTGAGCATGCAATATCGAGAATGGCGCCCACCCATCGAAAATTCGTTAGGGAGTGAGCGAAAAGTGGCCCCGCCAATCAAGCTGCGTAGACAGTAACAACAACAACAACAACTAACCATTCACATGCTTAGTCAAAGAAGAAGCTTGAGCATCAAATGGAACAGAAACCTATTTTGTTTTCTACCAATGCTCGTGCATTGAACGATGAACATAGCACGTACGTTGGGTGATCAATGGATATAGTATTCCTAAAAGGGGAACAGGATATCATGAGAAAATCGAGAGTTCTTTGTGTGATGTGCCACGTTCAAGAATGTTCTGAATTCTCACCAGTCACAAAATTAATTGGTAAAGTGATCTCAAGATTCAATTTAATTCAAAGTCACATCTGGCCAGATGTGAGTCAGCAAAAAAGGGTCCAGAAACACCTTTTCTTTCAATGCCCAAATGATGGCAAGCTACGTAGCTGTACCTACAGTACGTACGGTGGGTATGCCACTTGTTCACTCATCTCGCTTTCGGGCCCGCCAACCTTGAGCGATTCAGCTCCAATTTGAATTTGACTCTTGAGGTATCGCATCTGAAAACCAGAAAATCTAAACAAACATGGGATCTGGATCCCGACCTCGATCTGAAACACGGTGCCCAAGAAAAATCTACCCGCTTGACCTTTGATTCCCATTTCCTGGTTACAGGTACGTACCAAGTACATTCTTTCTGCCTCTCCTGGATGCCCTGGGATTGGCGATCGAGGACAAAAAAATCTCGATTCTTGCCATCGTTTCTGCTCGTTCGTGAAATTGAACCCTTGCTTTTTTCTATCTCATTTTCCATTCCACTTGTTAGTCTATTTGGGTGGCATATCCCTCACTGGATGGACGAAGGAAGCACTGCGAAAATGCGCCTAGCGTTCATTTGACCAAGCGCAATAATTACCTATCATTTTCAAGCGATCTTTGAGGACTCTTCAAAGCTCAATATTTCTTGAATGAGTGTGATCAAAGTCCTAATGATTAATCGGTGCTAAGAAGACTAACTTCGACCGAGTTTTATAACTGATCCAAGCCCTTTTTCTTCGCCAACCAACAGCACCTTCATCTCATCCCCTGAAAGAGGACTGTCCGTCCATTTTCACTGATAGGTAAGTGAAGCCAACTGTCAAGAGAATGGACCCCTCGCGGAGATGGGCCTCCACTTCTCCTCTATATGTACTCAGGTATACAGTACAGTATTCCTACATACATAGTCTGTATATACGTACTAGAAGTTGGTAAGTACACAAGGCACATCATTCTCAGCCTCATCATCATCGTCATAAAAGATGAGGCTCTCCGTTTCAAATGCATTCAAGTATGAACTCTGTCCATGATTGCAATTTTATCGTTAGAGCTTGGGCCACCAATGGACATCAAGGAAGGCGCTAAAGCGGCCGATCTCATGGAAGTGTAAAGTTGGAAAGCTCTCAATGCGAAATCTTGGGCCAATTCATTTCTGGTAGTCGGATTAGGTTTATGAGTAACTTGAGTAGTCTCTGGGTTTCATGTGCCAGACTGCTTGCTGCCTCTCCAATCCGCCGTCACGTTGTCATCTTGAGATTTGGAAATTGAATTCCAGCATTCTCGCTTTGATGATTCAAATTCCATTCCAACTTTTTTTGGCGAGCTTTTCTACCGTTTCTCTGCGGCCAGATAGCTCTCCGTTCTTTGAGTTGGACAATGTATGCAAATCGTTCATGACACTGGATACCAATTTCAAAAGTCTGACTGCTGCCCATCAAAAAGCCAAGCCCCCCACCCAAAATGGTGGCTCGTTGGCGGGACCAAAATCAAACAGCACCCATCAAGCAACCAAACAGACCTCTTCTTTTTCTTCTCTTCTTCGTCTTCTGGACGCCTTGGCATTGAAAGGAAAGAAGAGAAGAAGACTATAAGGAAATCAAGCATGATATACATAACCAGCATCAACGCCATGAGCAACAACTCCCATAGCCGGATCAATGCCGGCAGAGGTATCCAGTTGGAAATTCTTCACTCAAATGAAGGGTCGAGGAACGAACGGCTTAAGACTTTACCAAGAAGGAAGACGAAGAGAACGGACGATGGGGAGAAGGAGGAGGAGAAGGAGAAGGAGGCAAAGCCAAAGAAGAATGAGTTGGTTGGTGTTAGTGGTAGAGGCTTTTGAACTCGCCTCAGCTAGTTCCACATGTCAGTCAATCCCAGCATGACACAAATAGGCAAAAAATCTCGTCTCAAAATCCAGTGAATGGAAATCAACAACAGCCACTACAAAGATCGTGGAATATAATCATGAAGGACTGGTGATAATTCAAGGCAGCCATTCGTATACGGTATTTGACATTTCCCCTGTGGATCGACTGAATCCACTCGGATGCTCGAATGGGGTTAACTGAATGTCCATCCAGCAAAGAAATGCAATTGAACCACCTCCAATTTACGAGTTTTATTGCTATACGAGGGTGATGGCGGTGAATGCGAACAAGAACGCGAAGGAAGAAGGAGAAGTAGACGAAGAAGGCGAGGATGTCGACTGACCTAAGCCCGAGGCACATATCTCCCAAATCTAATTTCAGTGATGCCTGTATAATCTATCCATCTGAAATGACGAACGACCAAAAGATGGAGGGAGGTTGGTCCTAAGTAATCCACTGATGTGTGACTGAAATGGCATCCGTCGCCTATGGTTTTGCAATACGCTCATGAGCTGGCAGAAATCCAATTGAGTGATGCATCTTAAAGCGCCAATCTGCGGTTGGATCTAGAATTTCTTTCAAGATCATTTCCCTGCCAAATCAGTCTTCTTAAAGAGATGATATTTCTACGGGAGCTGGCTGACTTGGCGGGCGGTTGGGGGCCACGGCATTATGATCGTTCAAGTAAAAGGACGCAAAAAAACGCTATCATCCAAGCTATGCTCTGATATGAGAGTGTACAACTCGAATCATGGTTAGCCAGGCCAGTTATGGCATAACTTCATTGACGATGTATCATAAAAAGCCACCATTTGTATTCGACATCTAAGCTAATACACTTTCGGGCAACGAATCTTTGAATCTGACTCTTTTGCTCTTGAGGAACCTTTGGGAGCGTTGACTTGCCTTTAGCCGGCCATTATATTGCTCCATCATCTCTTCACTCTTCAAATCGGTGAAGAGAGATAGATGTTTATAGAAGCCCTCAGAGAATCACGACCAAGATAAAAAAAATCTACACTAGCAGTTCGGTGCATACGTGAGTACGTTCAGTTTATATGTATCTAGTGTGCCCTGCCTGTGTACATGAAGTATGAGAGAAGGAGGAGAAGAAGCCCAAGAAGGATTGATATTGTTCTTCTTTGCCTTCGACTTTTATTGCGGTTAGAGCAATCAACTCAAAGGATTTCATTCCAATAAAAACTACTCGTCTTCGTCTCCAAGATCAAGATATGTGCGAGCAATTGAGCCCGGTGGCATTGGATCGCTTCTCCAGCATCGACATCAGGCATGGTCGTCGACCTGCTTTGGGGCGAGCCTCAAACGCTGTTCAAGGGTTCTGTCAGCTTTTCAATTTCCATGGGAACGAAGAAGGGTTTGGGGATTTTGTCGAGTTAACTTAATTAGATCTGTTGATAGGAAAGATGAGGCCAGTGCCCACTACTGTGGTAACTACAAGTATCGAGTGGGGATACAGCGTATAGTAGACGTCAAGGAAGAGCAACAGTACAGAAGCAACGGCAGCACTGAGAATGAAATCACGTTCGTCTCTGGCAAATTGGACGCGTTTGACAATCTGTGGAATTTAAATGCTTACTCAAGGAGAACTCATGTGCTATATTTGAATACCTGTTATTTCTCTGATTGCTTCGTGATGCCAGAAGCTTCTCCATCAACACTGACGAGAATTGAAAAATCAGTTCCTCCCATTTCTATAAGTCATAACTTAGCTTCAGATGGAATCCTTGAAAGCCTTGGTGCCGAATCAAGTTTAATTGAAATGGTACCAAACATGAAGCATTTGAGGATTGATTCTCTTTTTTTTCAATTCAATTTTGAACCGTGTAAGTAGAACCCTTTTTGCGAGTGTGTGGGATTTGTTGCTTCCAAGAAAAGTCTCAAATCATTCAATCTGATTGGATTTGGAATTGAGGAGGAGGAGGAGGAGAACGACGGCGACAACAACAACTAAAAGGAGGAGGAGGAAATGGCATCATGGCGAGCTTGGATCCATCCATCCATCCATCCATCCATCTTTGTTTGTCACTCAAAGCCTCAACAAGTCAACTTCAAGACCCTCTCTCGAGTAGGATTTTAATGAGGATGATTAGACCTTCAAAGGTCGTTTGAGCACAAATATTTTTGCATGGATGAACTTGATTTAATCCCGAAACGAAACGGGGATAACGAGGTCCAGGATTTTGCAAAAAAGAATCTGTTGAACTCATTGAGACAGACTCCCTCACAATTTGAGTGGCTTCTGTTTGTTTCTTGTGAAAGACATAAAACAGGCATTTAATACACACTCAACAAGAGAGGAAAATGAGAAAGTTCAGGAAGGTTCGTTCCACTTACAAGAAAGAAGGTGAAAGATGGGCCAAAAACTTCGATTACAACTCACACCGTATGTAACAAGAGGATCTAAGATCTATTCCAACTGCGCAAAACGATAATGCGTCAATGGCTTGCCATTGACGGATTTTTCGAGATCCTAACCCAATTTTCCCAATTTTTCGTACCGAGTATCCTTTTTTGAGCTAACTTTTATCTATTTATCTATTATTATTACTTTTTCCGGGGGGACCCTAACTTTTTAATAGTCAATCAAGCATTTCATGTGAAATATGGTGAATCAAATTGGGTTGACCCAAATGTTTACGTAAGTCTGTAAAGAGTTTTAAAACATATTCAAAACGAATTTGAATGGCGTTGGATTCCTCAAACGAGATCGTTTCTAACGGAAGACGGCGAGACGTTCACCAGAATGGCAAGTTCCGGTCCTTGTTTTAACAGAACTCTCGCATTGTTTAACGCAATACCCACTTAGAACGTCCAAGCCAAGCAGATCCAAAGCAAGCGCTGGACTCATTACTGTGTCAAGTTCAACATTATGGCCGCATTTACGGGCCTAGCTTCATGGAAAACGACCGTCTGTCGGCGCTTTTCAATAAGAACACTACTAGTGGCAATAGCATTCCCATGATCACCACTCTAAAATTGAGGAAGGGAGATCCGTTCATAAGAGGGGGAAGTAAAAAAGACGTTCGCTTCTAAGAAAGCCGCAGGAATGGCAGATTCCGAAGAGCCAAGTGTTCCCCGCTCCTCCGAATTCACAACTCCAATTGAATTCCCCACCCCATTCCTCCGACTCCTTCGCCGAGCATCCCAAGCCCATATATTTTCTTGGTGTTGACTTTTTTTACCCCTTTCCCACGATCGAACTGAACAGTGTGTTCGCCCTTTCCTCGGACCTAGCCCACGACATTCGGGAGACAATCCGTGATAAAATGACAACGTTTGGCATCATCATCATCATCATCATTGCCTCGTTTTTTCCCCTCCCTCCTTGAAAGCTCGACGAGAGATGCCTTGATTTTTGTCGTCATCTTAGATCGGAACGGTTGCACAGACCTCTGATCGGATGTCACTCCCATTGTGGAACGCTAGCAAGGTCTATACAGCCAGATCGGAGTCAATCATGCGATTGAAAAGGATTCGCTCTCACCCGGTCCTTCTGCACAGGGGATTGACACTCTCTAGCCATAAGAGCCTACACACATTCAAATCGGTTGTCAATAAATTTCAGATCAGTGATAGCAATAAAATATTTGCATATGTTGGTGGGATTGTGACTATTCATGGAAGCCTCAGTATTACGTTGAGAGCAACCGGGAAGGTGGCATTGGCTCCACGTATCTAGGTACCTACTTGTCCTACACTACAGTAGTGACGGGTAGTGCACCCGGTATTAGGATGCTGGGGAACGAGAGAGAGAGAGAGAGAGAGAGAGAGAGAGAGAGAGAGAGAGAGAGAGAGAGAGTTGGAATCGGGCAGGCAATATGGTAACAGCTGCGCACAATCCTGTTCAATGTAGTATGTCTGCATGTGGATGGTGGGATGATGACAATTTTTTGCTCAAGGAGTTAGCACCCCTTTGCCATCACCACGACAGTTCCCGTCTTGATCATCATGATGGTGATCATCACCAGCAAAATGGACGTTGAATCTGTTGAGTCGGTTCACCCGATCACAGACGAACTCACATTATTATTGGGATTCGGGCAGTGAATTTGGAATCTAGAGAAAAGCAAACTTGGAAATATGTTAACATTGGATCAAGGAAATGAGTCGAGCAAACACGACCAAATTGGGCACCAGAATGAGTTGAAGACGAGATATGGCAACGATGATTTCAAAACCAATGTCAAAGACCAGCCATTTGAATATTCAAATCCAATTTGGCTGGACGTGGAGTAAGAAATGTAAATGCATGTACTCCAAAGAGGAACTGCCTGGCGAGTATTAGTGACCCCCGACTGTTGAGAATTTGATTGACAAGCGAATGATTGCCTCTCGGCAACTTTAAGTTTTTTGCCTTCCAATAGTCAGAACTCGTTTCAGCGTTTGGACCACTTACTATTTTAGAATCCCTAACACAGGTCAGAATATGATCGAATGCAATAATAGCAAGTCATTAGTCAAACCATCGATTTTTGGGGGAATTGATTGATCCAGACCCAAAAATATGGGTTATCTAATTTGTTTGCCAATTTACAAGGAAAACAAGGATACAATATCGGCTCTGACCAATTATTGTTAATCAGACTTTTTGAGTCCAAGTAGCACTCATAACAGATGGGTTCGGTCACGCACCATTTGAACATAATTGAACAAAAATTGGGTCCCGGATCAAATGGTTCACTTTGAGAATTGAAATATTTTCAAGCAATAGAAAATTGATCTGATTGAGAATAAAAAGCCTTTCATTGTTGCGACACTGTAAACAGTTAATGTCCTTTCCAAGCCTCAAGTGGTCCTTTTTGATAACCATGAAAGCCTGTTGGTCCAGCGACGTGTGTCTTGAAATAGCGGTGTCTCGATAAGGACTAATACCCACACACATCGATCATTCTGCGGACATTCAATTTTTTCCCTGGACATGATTGACCAACCTAATCTTCGTTTTATGCACCTGATCTTCGTTGGCCATGACTACTAGTGCTTTTTTGAGTCGTGCTCAAAAAGTCTTCTGCTACATCGAGTATGCTCAGAAAGCGATTAACCCTTTTTGACGTGATGGATCGTTGGAATCAGTTCGCCGCCATACTACTATTACTACAATACTCCTGGACCATTCGATCTCACCAAAGACCACCACCGACCACGATCATGTCAAGACAGCTCTTCTCACAGACTATGAACGTTCTATCCATTGGTGGTTGATCGTGCTACCATCACGTTGGATGTCATTTTTAGAAGGAAAGTGGTACATTTAGTACATATACTATCTAAGCACTGGTTCATGAGAGCCGCTTGGTTGCATTTCTCATTGCAGGTTAAATACACAATAACTAGATTCAAATCTAGCATTGAAGTAAACCCCCTGGCCATACTGGCTTTATCTGATTCAATACGTCAGCCCCGTCGAGACAATAGTAAATACGAGTCCTCTGGACGTAAATCAGTGGCTACTTCATACAGTAGACAGTAGACACATTCATTATTTAAGGCAACTCACCACTCATATTTCCCCCAAGTGTCAAGCAATACGAAGAAGAAGGTAAATATTGGAACTACTTGATTATCATCCTCGATCAACTTGAATGTGAGCTCACAAAAACAGATTCAAAAGTCACTTAAACCAACAAACATTCCCGACAAAAAGATCCCAGACGTCAAGATCGATTCTCACACTCAATCTGGTTAAAACTCCAAACATGCTTGAGATTCCAATTCTTCACCTTCCATACAAAAAAAAATCGGTGCTATTGCCTATTAAGGCTGCTTCGGCTCGAGAGAGGTGATCCGTTTTCAGGATTGGTGGTGGTTTTAATCAAGTTCTTGCCAGAAACCAGTCGGTTTTTTGCCCAATCTCAAACGTGGGTCCGCGGTCTGTGAAAAGTACCTCCAACCACAAAGAATGCATAGTTGACTCGTATAAACATGATAGTGATCAGTGTTAGTTATTGATTGTGGGGCTCATGGCTCTGAATGGACAGGTACAAAGTAGCCACCCTCGGCAGGGTTTTATATGTAGAAGCGCCAGTTTCTCGGGCTTCAAATACGAATACGGTTACGAACTCGTCGCATAAAGCCTTCGGTAACAGTGAGCGAGGAATGAATAGGCTTTTTGCGTGGCTGGTTGAGATTGAATTGATCCCCTTAGCAAACCAATGGCGAGCACCTCCTCCTCCTTCAGCGATACCGATCAATGGATATGGCATTTCGAGTATGAGAGGCCGGGAAAAAGGGGCCCTGGGAGTAAAACTTGACTTGTGAGAATATTTGAAGATTGGAGGGCGATGGTTGAGAAAGGTTGGTTTGTGCATGAGAACTTGAGGAGTAATCAAGATCAAAGATAGCAATAGGGGAGTTATTTGGATTGTGGGACGGGCACCACGAAAGGTGGTGTATCGTAAAGAGAAAGCTATGACTCCAATAAGCAGCTCTCCGTGTATGGCACGAATAGCAACCAACGCTCATGGGATCGAAATTGTATTGGTAAATACGATTTGCATGAACGAATTGGAGCGAGAGAAAAGAGAGGAAAGGGTTGATCTGACTCGCATTTGGGACCCAACGACTAACAGCAATTTTCTCGATGACAGCTCTCGTTTGTCAATTGCTGTGACAAAGACCACAGGATCGCTCTGAGATCTGCTTCTAATGTCTCTGGGAGGACAGCCAATTAATCACATGGAAAACATTCATACATATCGAGGCACTGTGACTCATTCGATCACGTCAAGGAAAGGAACACTGATGAGAGCACCTCCATTATGAAGAGGAAAGTAGGCAAAAGAAACAATAATTATTCCAGGCAAGCAATCAAGCCAATTGTTTCCCCATTCAGATTCACCTCGACCGGATAAGCCATAGGAGGTGTAAATTGGAACCAGGTATAAAAGCGTCCCAAGACCATTTTCCTCCCACGAGCACGAAAACACTTCAGCCATTTTTTGTTCCATATTGGTTTCAAATTGAGCTTGGTGCCACAGGCTTAGCGGGCAGGATTTATGGCCTTTCTTCCTAGACCTTGTTCGAAGTTGGTGCTGTGGGGATGGAGGTGTTCAAAGCGGCACTTCGGGACCAAACTCGAATAGCGAACGGGATAACGAGAGCCGAGCTAGTTGGGGAAGGCAAATTATGTACTTGGCTTTGCTTCGGTTCCATGGGACCTCGATTCCCGACTGAGGACGAAAACTTTGCGAACTTGTAGTCTATGGAGGGTGTCAAAAGCAGAAAATTGGCCATGAATCACGCCAGCAGTCTCCGAATACTTGGAAGAGAAGAGAACGGGAGCACTTTGTATAGGATCTTTGGCATCTTTTTCTCAATCAAGAAGGCAGACTTGGGGAACTTTGTCGTGACCGAAGGCACTTCCCAAAGCTATGGCTTTTCAAGACTAGACTACACTCTTGACGTCTAATTTGTACTAATTGAGATTGATATTTGTTCAATAATGGTCTAATCAAGAAAGGATTGATTTTCTTACTAGCAAGATCCCTTCAATCGGAGTTAATTAGAGTTTGTTTCAAATTATGCCCATAACACCTACCGCAAGTAAACACACAGCCTCAGGATAGATGTGAAAGAGACGAAGCATTCAACTAGAAAAAGCTAGTTTATGGTTTATTATTGACACTTCATACGATTCAAGGACATGATGAAAGTATTGCTTGCTATATTCCTCCAAGAACTCTCAAGGGCCAGTGACAAGAGGGCATCAATGAATGCCTGATTCAAAAGTAGTCATTTTCTCTTTTGGATCTGAAGTTCTTGTTAACGAGTTTCCTAGATTCATGCTATTTCTCGTTGTTATCCAATAAATATGATGGACTGACAATGCAGCCACTCAAGTATGACTGTATGAAAAAATAGAGAGGGAAAAAACTGAGAATGGCTGTCAATTATTGCTCTTTCAACCCTGTCAAGACGGAACACGCAATTCCTTCCAAAAAAAAATTCGAGGGAAGTCCCACTTGATCACTGTGTAATGTGACAGTTCAATATCAAATTAGAACCAACACCGACCACTAGCAGCACCAAAAGCTCGATTTGGTTTCAAACTAAAATCATTCCTGGACCAATACACAGTGCATTTAACAAGTAGCAGCAATTTTCAAAACAGGCGGTAAACTTGTTGCCAACTATAGCCTTCCCTGTAGCTGTGTACTCGTAGCTTCATAGGTTGAACAAGTAGCCAGACCTTCTGCCAATGCCCTACCACTACATTGCTCACCAGTCACAAACACGAGATGTTTACTATTTGTACTATTTACGGCTCATTGTGTTGGTGTTCCTCAGTGGAAGGTTGAATTTGTTGGTGCGCTAATCTAATTGTGTTTATTGTCACATTTGACAAGAACACGTCATTGAGACGATTCGGTGGGTGTTCAGCAGTGTTCATTGAATGGAGCGAAAAGGACGCAAGGGCCACAAAGGAGTACAAAGTCTGTGCGTGTTGAAGATTTGTGCTGGAGATCTCTTGACAATACTGCATCTCTCTCTTGATCTATATCCCTTTCGTAGCTCCTGCGTCGTAGTTCGGCACAGTTTTTGAAGATTGAACGATGCAAAAAGACAGAAATCAAAGACAAGTGGAGACTCATTCCGAAGTCGTAACGTTGTGCATCTACGTTTGCTCTGGACAGACACTGTCAAGAAAGCAATCACTTGGGTTAGTCAACGGTAATATTCACGGGGAGCACTTCGTTTGATGCATTCATAATCATCGCAAGGGATGATTACATCTGTCTTCGAGCAAAGTGAATTGAAAGATTCTTTTACCATAGTGTTGTATATATTTTGCTCAGTGTCTTGCCATGATTGTGAAGACAATTGGGGAATAGCTGGATTGGGGCAGCAAGCAGATATTTGTGTTCGAGTTGTGTCACTTCCATTCGTGACAAATTTGAAGGCGATGCGCGTAATTGCATTTAACTTGCCTGAACTCAGTGTCCGGTCATATTTGGTTCCCCCGGCTTTTTAGTCCAATACTTCATTTTCTTCCAAATCATCTGGAAAACGGATCGACGCAAAAACGTGCAAGACTGATGATGATGATAGTCTCACGGATCCAATAAAAGATCCAGAAATGACCCGACGCTTCGATGAAAACGATCTTGTTTCCGTGGCTGTCTTGGAGATAACAGATCTGGCTGTGTGTAGTAGTACGACATGTAGCATGGTGTGAACAGGAGGAAAGAATTTTTCAGTTTGTCGGACACAGGCAGCAATCTTTGGTAATCTCCCGTCTTGGAAAAGTCAGCATCCCCAAGTCGACGACGGTACGTCACTGAACGTCTCGTTAGACTTTGAGACAAAAAAAAGTTGTCCAGTCAACTCATGTCACCCCACCTATTCAGAATCAAAAGACGTTAGTACTCTGTGAAACGCTATTGTGTCTTCATGGAGCAATTCGAGATGTAGTAAGTGGAACTGGAACTCTCGCTCATAAGCATGTGTGTGTGTATGTGTGTGTATGTACTTGAATACAACACACACATTGCTAGGGATTGGGCAGTGATGGCTGCTCATTCTTGGTGTAATTGAAATCCATTCTGAATGGAGGGGACAAAAACGTGAAGAATTACGGCGATCTCCCAACTCCTTCGTTCCTACGTCAAGATTGGGGAGTTGCTGATGGGGAAGACTCAGAATGCATGCACAAATGGGCAAATTGAAAAATATGACGGCCCAATGATTACCGTTGCAGTAACAAATTGAAAAATTGAGTGTCCAAGGGTTTCATGCGTTCGTTCATCTTCCTTCCAGAGGGACAACAACCCAGAAGCAATATGTCTCGATTCTTTGCATATTGCCCGACAACCGCCGCGACAACTGACAACTAATACATATGTACATACAATACTAGTACTAGTAGCCTTGAATCAGACACTGCGCAAATTTGTGCTTTTGAGACTGGCATTTGGTCCACTGCTCAAGAGTCATTTTCCTCTTGTACTCCTGAGGAAGAATTCAAGACTTGGTCCGGGTGATTCTACGCAGTCTCGTCAATCAAGATGTGTCCCCAAGAGACTACCTTGCTCCATATCTGTGAAGGAACAACACGGCCGGAGTAGGTAGAGCTGGCAAATCGTTCCGAACTTCCCATTGTTCCTTCTCCTGTGCACTTTGGGAATAAATATTAAAAAAGGACCCATAATGGATTTGTTGGAACGTCGCACAGGCGCTTCATGTTTCTGAGCTCAGCTCAATTTTAATTAATCTAGATAAATGAATGAGTGGCTTCGGAAATTAAAACTTGAGCTCTTTTCGTCTTTCTCATCATCCATCCATCCATCCTTGAAGAAGAGGAAGAGGGAAAAGAGTCCTTCGAGAGCATCAACGTAAGGACACACACACGCTCAAACACTCACTGCACTACGAGGAGTATCAGTATAAGAAGTTAACCCAGGATCGAGCAGGCTTCCAAAGTCTTTTATCAATCAAATCCCTGTTCAGAAAGAAGCTTGAAAAAGATGAGCCGGAAGAAGCAAGAGACGATGAGAAAACGACGATCAGGTTGGGCTAGAGGGCTGAACAAGGAGAAGCTACTGGTGAACACCTTAAAATGGCATTGGTTCAAAAAGACTGAGTGTAACCGACCGTTCCCTTGGAATTCTGAAATTATATCCTGTCACATCAATTCATTTCGGATTGTCGTTGTCAATCTCTTATATCCTGGTCCCCAAAAGCCGGACACGTCACATGTTTATCCCAAGGAAAACAAGCAAAATTCAAACAATCCTGTCTGATGTGGATCCGAGTAATTTGAGACTGTAGTCAATGAATGAGTCAAAACGAGTGTAAAAATGAGTAAGAGAGGGCCCTCTTAAGTCGGCAGGTTCCACTCAACCCAAAATCCATCAGAGCTCATTCTTTTGAAAAAGTTCACCACCTGTTCCACCATTGGAATGAAACAATAGTACGCCCCTACCTACCGTCTATTAAGTGACTTTGGAACGAGATGCAGAGCCAGGGAGAGAGAGAGAAAAAGAGAAAGATGTACTACACTCTCGCACACACAAGCGAGGGGAGTCACGAGACATAGTGAATGGAAAATAAGAATCAACTCTAAACACCTCCCACGTCCCAATTCAAAGTCATCTTCAATCGGTTTTCATTCTTCCGTGTCTCGCGCAATCTGGAGCGCCCTTGTCCCCGAATTGAACTCCATTTCATCCTGAATTCGCTAACTATTCGACCCCGGACTGATTTTCCACAGATGTTAAGGGTAGAATAAATACGATATACAACGGGCAGAAATAAACCACTACTGATTGCTGTAAAGGCCTTGCTTGGGGGACAATGGGGTAAAAATATGGTGGACTGAAAATAGCCAAAGTTTGGAACCAATATCTATAGACTCCAACCGCCTCAACTCGTCCTCCCTTTTGTCTGTGAGAGGAAGAGGTACGTGGTTTGGAGTAGCAAAGCCAGTTAGTCAGTGGTAGATGACTGGATCTGAAGGAGATATCCAATATTCATGCATATTAAGTAGGCAGTATTCCCTAATTCTGAATATTAATCGTGTTTTTGAGAGCCGAAGCTATTCGACAGCACAAGGATGGAGCTTCTCTGCTTGGGTCGACTTGCACTATCTAGGAACTACGTTCACAGAAGAACCAACCAGCCATTCAACGCTCCAACCATCCACCAGGCATAGGCGAACGAGGGAAAATTCGGATTTTCCAATCTAATTTGGGAAAAACCAACTTGAAAAGTCGGTCTCGTCGACTTTGTGTTTGGATCTTTTGCGGTGAGAGAGCTTAGAGGGTCTGATGTGGATCATGAAAGTTAATTGGAAAAGATGTTTTCGAACTTTGTGATCAAATTTTATTGAACTTCACAACACTTAAATCCAATCTCGTCTTTGAAAGAAGGATGAATTTCCAAAGTTAAAGTCTATCATTTGGAAAATCACAGGCTTGAAAATAAGTTTGAGAAGGGGTGTCCGCGCCATCTATAGAAAACGTGGGGAACCTCGAGAAGCAGCAAATGTAACGACGAAAATTTTCAAACTATCGATGGGCTGAAATAGCTTTTCCCTGGAATTGGCATAAACAGTGCACAGCGAGGCTTTTAAATCATACCAATCCATTCTGATCTCGGTATGCCATCTTCCAAATCCCTTTTGTCAAACTCAATGGTGACTAATGACCCGGAGAAGAAACAATTTTTCAAATCAAATTTTGAATTTGTCCCCTATGCGTTTTGGAGATTGGCTCTTGGGGTTCCATTAGTTGATTCAATAGAGACGTTTTCCATCCATTCGGCAGTACTTCAGAATTGACCATCTCTATTGCCATGTACGCACTGCACGTACCTAACTATTGATTGGACCCTACTGCCATTCATAGACGGCTCATATTGGACTTTGCCATCTTTTTGTCAAGGGATATCGAAAAAGTCACCTTGTCTTGAAAAGAAAGCGAATCCTTTTAGTCGATTGTGTCGTTCTACCTTTCGTTCGTTGACTATCAATTGAATCATGTCATTTTTCTTCGGAGAGCATATCTTGATGGACCCAGCTCGATACCATTCTTTGCCTATACAGACGATGGAGGGTGCAACCTGCTTCTCCTCCTCCCATCACTACTACGTACTACGACGACTACTACTAGTAATACGTACGTACTGCTACGAGCACTATTGCACAATGAACACGTCTCTTTCGGGACCCCAATAAGGCTAAAAGAATGGGACTGGATGATCCCATTTCACTCAGCGAAGTACTTTTTCTTCATGATGTTCCTGCCAAAGTCGATGCCATCACAGATACATTGGGAATATTCCCTCTTTTGACAGTCGTAAAAAGGGGCAAAATTGAGGAGAGGCCATTTTTCAAACATCAGGGTTGCCAATCCCACCTGAACTTGCCACGTTCGGGCGTGCCCTCGCCTCGTCCTTTTCTTGAACAAGATGTACACTTTTTTCTTTTCGAATTGATGAAACAAGACAAAAAGGGACACACAAGGGGACCCTGATTCGAGTTCTTGGCGACTGCTTGAGACCATATGGAACCATTGAAAGGAAATATAAAATGGAATATTGAAAGGGAATGGTATCGTTGTTGGTGCGTGTGTGTATTGTGATCCAGACCGACCCACCCACCGACCCCAAGAACGGGAACAGTCTTCACGGGTGGTGGAAAGTTGCAGATATCATTTATATTCATATCAATGACATCAAAAATGATTGTTTATTCCTCTCTATAGAAAAATGGTTCCAACTTTGACAAGGGGTGCACTGCATTGTGCCAGCAAAGATGATCGTATTTGAAATATTTTGAAATCCCCCCCCCCCTTTTTTTGGCTCATTCATAGATCAATATCAGTCCTATGAAAAATTATCCTTCTCAAGTTCATTATGTCCCCGCAAAGATCATCGACTCAAAGCATGACAGTTCATTCAGATAGCTGTTTATTTGTATCAGAAAAGATATCCTGTCTGACATTGGTTTCTTCCATGGTCCATACAACGTTATGAACATTGGAACCCCAGAGTCTGTAAAGTTATCCCCAAAATGTGAAGAGAATATCCCCGATCGTCCTCGCTCCATCTCTGCATTCTATAATTTCCCATAATTTTCCCGGGTGTGAGAGATTCACGCCGAGTCGAGACTGGCAATTCTTGAGATTGACCATGGAGAATCTTTTTTTTGCTCCCTTTCGAACGAGTGAGAAAAAGCGACCGGCCAAGAAAAAATCGAAGACTCCCTAGAGAACGCCAAAGAACATGGTCCATACTACAAGTTCGCAGACTCCATACTAAAAGAAATACACGAGTGTGCATGCGTGCTAGTACAGCATAAATTGGGCAAAAAGGGTTGCTGCCTCCAGGATCATCTCTTCCTCTCCACTGGAATTGATGGGATGATAATGGCCGAAATATGAGGGCAATCATCAATAAATTGGAGATAAAAAGGGACCTAATTTATTTCTTCGCATCGCATTTTCTCTCTCAAGTTCCGATAACAACGAAGATGGCTAAGAGAAAAAAAGGAACATTGCAGTAGAATAATATTTTCCCCCGCAGTACAAAGCCAGTTCTGTCTTATCTTTAGCGCCTTCTACAAAGAGGGTCGATCAAAGAGAAACGAGAAACCAGAGCACTCCTCTTTCTCTTTTGGTTGACATATATTCCATTCATTAACATATCCTGGATTACAACCTGATAATGAGAGCTTTCTAACGATGCTGGCAGCAGGTGACTGGATGGTTGTTCTTTTGTGGGTCTCATTTGCATTCCCCCGTCTCTCCTACAGAGTCCGTTCCACGTCAATTGACCCCACTTTTGATGCTGTTAATCTCATTAGGTCAATCATTGGCTCATTGTTTTTGGCTCATCCAAAGTTTTGCTAATCCCTTGCCAGAGGAACAAGTGGAAATCCTCAAATGCTCGTGGCTGGTCGTCAGTCACCACCAACTTACTGGTGGCGGTTGTTTTACGAGATGAAGAGAAAGGAGCAGCTTTGTTCTTGGTTCAACCACTGATGACCATATAAACATGACCGGCGGTAAAACAAGACCCCGAATGGTCGAATGACATCCGCAGTCATTCTGAATTTCCCCCTCCTCTCTCCTCGAGCTTTAATCATGACAGCCCATTGCAGGCTAATTAATGCGACAGCTCAATAAAAGCTTTGGTCAAAGACAATGATACGATCGGATATCCAGGTCAGGTTTCTAGTCGAAGACGATTCTTTGTTCTCAAGTTACAACACATGTTCGAGTACAATACGTACATAAGATCACTCAGGAATGAATATTCCATAGAGAGAGAGAGGTAGACTGAAGGAAACATTCCTCATCGTTTAAATGTGATCAGAATATTGAAGAATTTGTGTCCTTACAAAAGAGTGGCCAACAAAGATTGTCGGATGTGAACCTTTGAGAATGACCAACATTTGGTCGGCGAGAGGAGCTCTTCGAAGTGAGTGACCATTGTCTCAATCCCGGTTATAATCCCCACACGAATCTCAATGTGTAGAAATGTACCCGGAGACAAAGCATGTTTGGAGGAGAAAGAACAAGTTGATTATGACGGATTTGCATAAATTAACCCCTAAAAGAACCACCAGAATTTGACGTGGAGATCGTGGAGTGATCATTGAGGCTCTTGTTTCTCAAACGTGATCGACGGACAGACGGCTTGTCGAAAATGTCACAGAGTTTTTCTTCCTTCTTGTTACCCCTCAATCAAGTGTCAAACTCAAGACCAAAAAACTTCCCGATTGACCGCTTTGTGTTGTCACTTCAAACGGGTTATATATTTTATCAACATTTAAGAATGTTGAGGTAGCTTTTTCCTTACATATCTGCCTTCAAACCAAAATGATGTGCAAAACTGCAATTTATTATGGGATTGTTGCGCTTTCTTGCCAAGTCTTGATGAACTAAAAACATCAAATTTGATCGGTTGATTTTTCGAGATGTGATAGCATGGCCGTCAAACATTATCCAATGGCAAGGTTGACGCTCGAAGTAGTTGTGTTCTGGAAAATTTCTATGGTTCTTCTTTTTGTTCGTGTCGAGTGAAGATGAATCGCCGTGGTCCAATTTTTGGAAGTGTTCCCTGACAGATTTCTTTGGTTTGTTGTCCAAGTTGAAACTCGAAATCTCGAAATATTAAGCCTTATAGCCCGTACAGTGGTGGTGGTGCGGGGCGCAGGACGAGTCTAGAAATCTCAAAATGTGACCATGGTTTGGCAAATAATCTGGTTATTTATTTCTTCAACTAAATCCTCTTATAAAGTTCCAAGTTCCATTCATCAAGGGATTTAAGTTGGTCACAACCACTACCACTACCACTACTGCTGTCTATCCCGAACAGGAGGGTTCATACCAAATTCACAGAGCATCCACCCTGTTCCAGGATATATATGGTTTTCCAGCTTCAGTGCTTAGCTTCCCCAAGAGAGACGAAGATCCATTGTCAAATGAAATCCAAAGACTAAAGTAAATTTATTTCAAAATAGAAGTGCAGTGGCTGAACCAGCTTTCATCCAAAATCTAGTCATAACTGGTCACCGCTGGCATTATCTCTCATGGGAGACTTTAGTTTGGCTTTTCACGATGGAAAGTGACGAATCATACGATGAAACGAGCTGATGAGGGATCATGGGACAACACTATTGAAAAATATCAAACGTTCGCTTCCTGGCCCTCTCCAACGATTAGCGTCCAGCCATATTACTGTAATTGCAAATGTAGCCTTGGGCTGATCATTTGTTAGTGTGCGCACCTATGGGCCTAATAAAGTTGCGTAATTTGCACTTATTTGAATTCCACTTCGCCACATGCTGTACACGGTGGTAGAAGAGCACGACGGCTGAGGACTGAGGTGAGTGCGGTGTTTGCTTAGGGCAAGAACTTGAATTCCCCTCCCACCAAAATCTGCATGGATTAGCGGCGAGTTGGAATGGTCACATTGCCCTTTGAGATCTCATTTTCTATATTCAAATACCTTGACACATTGTGGCCATTTCAAAGGCTCTGTGGATTATTATGAGGATGCACAGAGGGACCCCGGACTCAACCATTGAATGGACTTCATTTGAGCATTGAGCTCGATTCCAAATTCCCCATGCCCAGAAACCTTATTAGGACGAACAACGAGGCCAGCGAAACCCTTCTTTGAGAATCAAGAAATAAAGGGAACACGTATGGCTGTCCATCCACAAGGAAACTCTGGCAAGGGTCACGTCAAATTCATTATTCAAAATGGCGCACTGGTTTCCTTCATATCCACTCAAGTGACTCGAGCTCTAACTTCCAAAGGATCTTCATGTGGAAGGAAGCAACAACAAAATCGCCGTCAACCGAATCCTGATTGTGATCAGTTCCGTCCAGTTGGAGTTGACACAACACATGGACACGATCGCAACTATGGAAACTCTGGACAACGAATTTGTAATGGTTTTAGACCACTTTCTGGCTTTAGTTGCATTCATGAACAATGATCTAACTCGAGTCGGAGGACAGCAAATTATAAAATTCAGGTTTTACACTTAACAGAGTATACTTCGTCCAGCCTTTGACCAAGAGTACTGGCTAGAATGTACGGCTAATTTTAGTGAAGAGGTGGCACGGATCCATCCATTGATTCGAAATTCCTTTAAATGCATCCTCCAGGGAATTTGGGAAAGGAGAGAATGAGCGAGTGAAAGACTGACTGACTGACTGACTGAGTGAGTGAGTGACTGAATGAATGAATGAGTAGAAACTAGAAAGCCAGCCAGAAGTTTGTTTGGATCAAGGGTCCAAGATGGTCTGGCTGGTTGGTCACGAGGATGAAGATCATCATCATCATCAACATCAACCACCACCACATCCATTCTATTCTGTATAACTACTCTGGCTAGTTTGGACTCAAACTTGACTCTCATCTAATCCATCTCCTTATGCCAGACGAAAACGACGCCAATCGTCGAGGAGAAGGGGAACAAGTCTTATTGGGGGATTCCGTAATTAGGAATTGCTTCAAATCCAGATAAGATGGACACCACCCAACCCAAGGGGCAAGAGGAGCTAAAAGAGGAGGAGGAAGAGGGTGGAATAAGTGCATTGGCCAAACGGATGGGTTTTGCAAGTCCCTTTGAAGTCCAAGAATCAATTGAAACACGATCCCAGAAGCTTTGAACAGTTGCAGTAGCTAAGGTAGTAGTACCCTAAAAACTGCCAGAACGAAGAATTCCTCCTGATGATACGTGTTAGATCTTAGCGATGATTAACCGCAAAGTGTACCAAAATCCCTCAACTTTATGACTGCTCTCAATTTGCCACTAGGATGAGTCAGGGAGACACAAGTCAAGACACAATCCTCTGATCATTGTCTCTCCAATGTCTATTATTTCAATCACGTTTTATGGCTCAATAGGGCTATCGCGAAGGAGCCCCCCTCTCATCATCGAACACGCGGCCCCGTTCCCCATCAATTGCAAGCAATTCACACCAAATTTAGTTCCACATAGACATGGCTACAAATTTGCTTTATTTCTATCCAAGAATTTTTCATCTCTTTCCTCACTCGGTTGGTTGTCGATCGCATGTTGTTCGTATTACCAAGTGCGGTTTGAGAACCTCGAGTCGACCAGTCGGATGATCAAATCGCTCGTGGAACGTCATGATGAATTCCCCCCCCAAAATTCATTCATCGCGTTTCTGACATCAGAGTAGATGAGATGGGAACGCTAAAAATCTTCTCATTGACAGGAAACCGAGTAATAATTGGTCGAGACAAGTCCCCACTTCTCCCCTATCTTTGTCAGTGATCGTGAATCTAATGCAGGTTTCTTGGTCTCATTGTGGAGTTAAAACATTGGTTGGAATGAACCACATGAACGTACGAACTCATGTACGTACGTCTTCGTCGCCGTCATCGTTGTTGTTGCCTGTATCGGTCTAGTAGTGAGTAAAACCAATTGCGTGCGTTTGAATGGCATTCAGACAGAGATAAGATTCAGTCAGTGTAAATGAACCGGGAGCCAATTAATTCCAATTGAGGCAATATCTCTAAAGCACGGATGTGTGAATGGATGACTCTTTCCCTGGATATGGATCTTCAACAACCATTTATCTCTCAACTAAGATGTCTTTCACTTTGAGTTATGGGATTTTGAGCAAAGATTCGCTTCAAGTCGTCTCGGAGTCCACGGAGTAGTAATAGTAGTAGTAGTAGTAGTAGTCCAAGGGTCGTCTCTTGAAGACTAGTCATGTTGAAATAAAACTTATTTGATGGGAGGAAATGAACAAACCTAAAGCTTGATCTAGAGGTGGGAAGGGCTCGAGCAATAAATACTTTGAAAGACATCATAAAAGCCGCGAATGTGGCGAAAACATATTTGCTCAGGGTGACTACTCATTGGTACATTCTATTCACCCATCCCAAATACTCGTCCCTCTACGAAGGACTTGAGTAACCTCAAAAAAATGAAATATGTTTTCCTTCAAGATCTGTTCGTCATGTCGTTCCATCATTTTAATTCTCACCCGAGCCCATTGCACTGTCGTCCTCGCTGAGAGTCTGTGTTTCGTGTATTGGAAAATCTGAGATCCTGCTTTTGGTGCTCAAAATTCTACCTTTGGCGTTCCAATAATCCTTGCACCGGTTCCCAATGAAGAGTATCCGAGACAAAGACAACCCAACCATCCGCGCAGCTCACGACGAGTAGGAATCATGGACAAGAAAGTAACTCTTTCAAAACAGAATTTTTAATTTCAAAGTTCATCATCATCCTGGTGCTCTCAAATATCTGCCGTCTATTGCCAAAGTTGAGAGAAAATCCAATCTTCAATTTCCATCATTTTCTCATTTCAATTTTTTTTTTGTAATTTCGAACCTTCTCTCTCGCTCTCCATTGTAAGGGCAGGATAGAAAAGAAAAGGAAGAAAGCAAAGAGGGACCAGATGGATGGAACTAAAAGAGGTTGGGATGGAAAGGTGAATGGAATATGAAAATGAGGAGAATCGGATCACGCCCGAGGAGAGGATGTGGCCTTTGATCCAATGGGGATCATTATTATCGTTCAACAAAACGGAACTCTGAATGGTTTGGATTTTTTCATGAATCTGGCGTCCTTGATAATTTTGAAAACATATTGATTTTAATCCTCAAACGTCGACACAATAATGATGGGCGGAATTTGAAATATATTTCCCTCGGTTCTACTTCTATTATTTGAGCTCGCTGTTTTTTTCCAATGCGTGAACTTTAACTTGGCATTCGTCGGATTAGTCGTATCTGTCGACATGGAAATCTGAAACATATCTTTCATCCGGAAAATTTTTCCATCAAACTTTCAAAGCCGATTGTCCCCTCTCTTTCTCTCTTGATCTGGTTGTTGGGTACACTGTATTATGACTGAATATGGAACAATGAAGGAACATCGCTACCAACCAGACAACTCGGTTCCATCCAATCAGTCAGTCGCCCATTGCGCCCTCCGTTTCCGCCGGTTCAGTGCATTCTACTGTACATAAGCTCTGAGTTTGAGGCTTCAAGATCAGATTTCAATTGTGGTCTCGGATATCTGATGAATATTTCGAACAAATTTCAACAAAAATGGAACAACGAAGAGATTGAATCCCATACAAGAACAGTCCACACAGAGATTTGAGAAACTTGACATCATAGGAAGAGGTAAGGGGTAATTGTTCAAACTCTCTTTTCTTGTCGTTGTGTGAGCTATGGTTGGAGAAATTAATTTTCCTTTTTTTTCCTCTGTATGAGGAACCTATCTTCCGATCTTCTCATTATTCTTTCAGCTTGACTCCATCATCAGCATCAACATCAACATCCGCAGCAAGCAGTAGCAGTGGCAAAAGTAGCTGAAGCAGCCATTGTTAAGAACTGCCTCTTCGTGAACAAATGCACCCGAGTCGACGGAGATTTTGTACTTCAAATGATTCCACTCCTACCAATGACTACTACGTGAGACTCTCATGTCGTTTTGCCACTATACTGTAGTATACAGGTTATACACCCCAGAGAGAATAACCTTGTTTGCTTTTGGCTGTCATCAAGACCTCAATGATCAATCTCGCAGACATTCCTGCTTCCAAGTGCTAACGGAGTAAGAACCGAGACGATTTGTATATCCGCACAAATCTGGAGAGCCTGGAACGCGGTTGTTGGTGGGCCGAAGCTTCACGTCTGTAGCTTCAGTGATGAGTCCGTTGTTGACTTGATGAAAGACAATGGAAGATTTGGAAGAAAATAGAAAAATCTGGAATATCATAAACGTCAAGAAATTTGCCACAACAATGGTAGGCGATGTCTTACTTGTCAGGTTGGTGGCAATACCAAAGGCTAATATCATAAAGTAAGATTTTGATATCAATTAACCGCCACGGCAATGGTTTTCACCCGATGATTTCCAGCCTGATTATCTGATTATTCGAGGCTGTAATAAAAAAAGGCAAGTGTAATTATGATTTGAAGGAGGACTGTATATGTGCTCGTACAATGCTATTTTGACGTGCCTTATCTGAGTTGAGAAATCAGCATTAAAATGCTTCTTCTTTGATGGATACATTTTGCTGATCTTGCCAAGATAGTTTTTATGGCTTTTTGTAATGAGCTTAGGAAAAAGAGCTCCCTCTTCATTCTCTAAAGGTTTTTGAAAACGATAATTAGTCAGTCACTCACCGAGTGAGGGCGTGCAAACATGAAAGAAAGAAAAGGATTTCGAGGTGTTAAAAGACAGGAAATGTTATCTACCGAGGCCATTACTCACGAGGTCGGTCGGGACAAGGCACCGAACTTGGTAGGATTGCCCAGCAAAGGTTGAGAAAACACACTCGATTCCAGAGATGTTCATCCAACTGATCCGTGTTTGTGCAGAGACCACATAGGGGCGATACACAAATCCGCAATCAATTGTCGACCCAATTCTTGATTTTCAGATTTTCATACCCAAGGCTGTCCCCTTTACACCAACATTCACCAAAAGCCTCACCCGACTTTCCCCCACTAAAGGAGAATAATCTCAGAACTTCACTCGAAAATCAGATGTACTCTAGCTTCATCCACTGCCCAATGATTCGTGGATTGTGATCAGGGGAATAGCACTTGGTCTTCCGGATGTTGAGCTATCTGTCTTGAGCGTTCATTGTTTGCGGTGGTTTGCTTTGTCACATTAGTTAGTAAGGCGCTTGCATGTTCTTGGTACCGATCTCTCAAATTTCCATTTGAAATTCGGTGAAATAAAGAGAGATATGGATCCGAGTCATCCAGTCTCCCTCTCCGTCCCTAAGAGAGCAAAGACAAAGAGATCCAGGAACTGATAGTCAATTCCACATAAAGCCAACACATGGGGTCTCCTACTGTTTGACGTGAAAAGGGGATGAGGATGGCTATAATGCTTGAACCACGTTAGACCCCAACAACTTGGATGAACGATTGTGAGGCTAAAGTTTTTTTGTACATTTCCAGATTCGAGTTGTACACATGGCGACAAAGCGGAGCCGAAGTTCCCGGAGATTTCCATTATTAGAACTCGGGGTATAAGACTACTAATTAATGCCGATTTCAATGCCGTCAACGCTTGTCTTATCATTCATATCCATTGCTTCTCATTTTCCGGTCAGGAAATGCGCTGGCTTTATTGCGTTCTTGAGCTCAAAGTTGTGCTTTGATTGACACCACATACTGTACTGTAGGTAGTGGGGTTGTTGATCTTGAGCCAATGCTTAAAGGTATTGAATTTCCCGTTAAACATTGCTAAAATCATCTCAATCACACCGCATACTTGAGTTAGTCATAGTCATAAAGTAGAGGAGACGGAAAAAGTGTTGTGGAACCTCCATCCAACAGAGTAACCATTATATGTAGATAGAGAAACAGTTGTTGAGGCGACATAAACAGTGAAGACGACGCAAGCCAGTGGAATTTCTGTGAATATTTGATTAAGAGATTCCTATCTTACCTCCATTGGTATCCGGCCAAGCTCAGGAAACTAGTGAGGACCATAATGATAGCTTCCCCCTCCGACAATTCCTTCAAAATCGTCATTGTCGCCGCAATCAAGCGACCATTCTCAGCGCTTTGTCGCTTTTCTTAGAACTTCTCTTATGAACAATGGAATGATCATCCCAAATGAATAGATAATTGGATATACCTTAGTCGTTCCATTCCAAAGGTTTCGAGACTTTCCATGAGTTAATTCCGCAAGGATAGAAACCTAGCAAATGCGTTCATTTTGGCCTTACCTTGCATGTGTTTTCATCCTCAACCCTTGTTCACAGAGGCTAATGTCGGTCATTTCTAACTATTGTACTTCGTACCTTATCTATTCAACAGCTTGTAATACATAATGATTGACTTCAGAAATCAAAGATCATGTCAGAGTTGGCTCTCCTTCACTGTCTACAAAGAAACAGCCTTGGTTCACTTTCAAAGAGTGCTTGGATGTTTCTGCTATCTACTGACACCAAAAATGTTTTACACTTCTTTTATGATTTCACCTCAATAGTCATTTCTACGTTTTCCTTCATGTCTAACCGCACGTCCTTGTTGAATCACTTGTTGAGCTCAGAATAAACGTTGGCCCTTGGAAACTGCAATAGTAAGAAAACACGAATTGAAATATTTTGAATGCCCTCAACGAGCGAATCTTCCCTAACTTAGACAGCTTGACCAATAACTTTTCCTTCTTTAAAGTTCCCTGTGGGGAGCAATGTTGAGCAATGTTAATGTTAATGTCAATATTCCTGATTATACTATTCGGGGGCATTGGGCGGCGTCAAATATGTCCAGGGTACCGTCGTCCACGGCCAGCCGGTCCCTTTCAAATGAATGAAAAAGAGAGGCTTGTTGTGTGATTATAGACACTTCATTCAATATCAGGCACTTCTCTGATTTTTATTCATTTGTAATTTGCATTGCAAATCGTGTCATAGACATCAAATAAATAATTGCATATTTACTGAGACCGAGCCCAGCGACAACGGAAAGAAGGGGCGCATTAAAAAACGAGCCAAATAAATGCACAACAAATAAATAAGTGAAGAGACATATCAAATTTCTTCTGGTTGACATATTTGACTTTGTCACTCCTACCTTGCATTTGGAAAAAAAGAATCCGAATGATATTTCCCAGCACTTGAATTGGTCGTGCAATCCGTGATTTTGGAATTAGGACGTCATGTCAAGTCTTCCTCAAACACACGTCGTTGAAATGATGATGAAAATGTGATAATTGGATAAACATTTTGTTCAATTGAACACGTTTCCCTCAAATTCAATTTTCGATTTGAGTTCATCGAGTAAGACTCGTTCGTCATGTTTTCGAACGCGACCAAATAGTAAGTGCATTTACTAAATTGTCTTATTTAATTCTTTCTTTCCCGGTCAGACATGAGCCTTGGTTTTGGCAACGTAATTCCTAGTCCAATGTTAGATATGTCTTAATTGTGTTTTTTCTTCGCTATCTTTGGGCGTTCAATTTCCATTTCGGACGATAAATGGGCCCTAAAAGCGTCGTTTTGTAGATCTGCGCCTTTTTGGGTCGAATCTCATGGACCAGCCATCTATCTAAGAGGAACAACCAGATGAAGTCAGCCACAAGAGACCACAAGAAGAGTTCCACTTGTCTCAATTGGTCAGTTAAAAGAGATCCCTTCGCTTGGAACGGACCACAAAAAATGCTCTGGGCATCAAAAATTCACTTTCCCCTCGTTTGACCAATGGTAATGCGGACAGGGACCAATCCCACCAATGAGAAGACGCGGCCCCTTTTTGTGCCTGCTCATGTGACTTAAATGAAGGAGAAAAGAAAACCATCTAATTGATTTGGCCCATTAATTAAGTTCTTGCTCTGATAGTCTTCATGCCTTTCTTTGCTTTTCACCAACGCTTCCGTCTCTCTCTCTCTCTCTCTCTCCTCTGCTTGAAAAAAAGGCAACTGCTTCTAATGGTCATGGTCCATTTTGGTTTCTCCATCTGTGTCTGGATGGACAAGGAAGATCAAGCTTGGGTACCATAGTAACTACTACTACTACTAGCCACTGTGAGACATTCACATGGAACAGTTTCGCATTGGGGCAGAAAAGGACGGCTACCATCATTTGGAACCGCCGAACCAACAGACCCAAGTTTCGAAATTCAATGGGGCTGTTAAGAGGACTATAAGGGATCATGTTCCATCTGGTTCCTCTCCATTGGAATCGAATTCACGGCCCTTAGAACGATCTGTGAGCTCCATTTTCACAGCTCATTGACGCAATACCAAAGGATATTGGAAAATGGAAACGCTTGTTTATGGGATGAAACAAGGATCAAGCGGCTTTTCCACCCTGCATTGGATGTATAAAACTATGTGGAAAATGAGCATTCCTCCAAGTCCTTTTATGGACACCAAAAGAGTCTAGATATCCTCACGGGAGAACGGACCTGTACCAATACCTGTAATAAAAAGGCGATCTCTTCCTCTAATAAAAAAGACAATTCAATATGCAGTAGAACTCTTTGATAAGATAGAGTGGGCCGGATGTTCGTTTTCCGAAACGGCTCTTAAAACGAAAATTGAATATTGAGTCTATGCTCCATTTCAGCACAATTCTGGAATTCTGTGGACGTGTATTCAATGGAAATTTGTGACGAATATCCCCAGCTTCTCGTTGTGAATTTTAGTCTTCATTGACAATGATAAAAAGTCAAAGTTAATTGAACATCGGCTAAAAGACGGTGTACCTACATACGTGGACCAAGATTGAAAGAAGGAACGGGTCCCTTGCTTTCTGCTAGTTGACTGGCTGAGGGTAAGCTTAGAGGCTCAAAGTAATTTAAATGAATGTGAAAGTATCACCCTGAGATGTCTTTGGATGGGTTCCTTTTTTTCAAACCACCAGTGAGCCATAGAAAATAATCACCTTCAACCGGAATGAAATGAATCGAGAGTAAGAGAAAGAGAGAGAGCACCTCGAGTTCTTTGACTGTTCATGGGTAGTAGTGGGTACCGTACAAAGAAATAACTTTGTTGAGGACGGTACTCAACCTCCATTTCTCGTTTTCTCTCTGCCTCTCTCTGTTTCATGTCGCCCGTTTCAGTGTAAGTCAAGCTCTTGGAGAATTAATATAAGACCCAGGATGTACTGGGAGATATAGCAATCCCACTAGAAATAAGGACCTTTGGCACCGACTAAGGGCAGCGAGTCGTTTGAAATTCTTTCTTCAAAGCGACTCAAATATTAGCAACATTCTCGGGTAATATTCCTCATTCTTACTTAACATGTACCAAGGGTCATCAAAAAAATAACAAATAGTCTAGAAAATGAAGATCAGATGTTAGATTTATCAGAAACATTACACTAAATTTTGAACTTGCAACATATTCAACGATATCTATTGGTCTCCGAAAAAAAGTTGGGACCCGCTCTCCTTATTTCAGTCTTCAACTACGCACGTCCCCGTTGGAGGAATTAAAACAAGACGTAAGTATATGATGGTCCCACGACGGAGCGAAATAACTATTTTTTTCCATTCTTATCAGAATTCATTGGGGCCACCAACAGGAAAAGAGGGGAAACTGACAGTATTTTATGCCAAATAGAGATATCAGCCTCTCTTTTGCATACTATCCTCTTCCTTCTCCTATCCTTGCTTATTCATGGCTGATAGTAGTGGAGAGAACAACTCTGCAACAAACATTCTCCGGGATTGGGACAGCATCTGATTATCCGCGGTGCTGATTGTGGAAGACGATAAGGACGATGTATGTACATCTATGTAGTACATATTGAACGATGTTCTATTGTACGGTCTGTGCATTACATCCCAAAACCATGTTTGTTCCGTACCACACACCATAACACACAATAAGTCGGTGTTCCGTTTCCCCCTTTCCATTTCTAATGCTTGGATCATTTGACGCGACAAAAGGCTTTTCTATTCTTTATAGAATCATCTGGCTTGTCTACCGCTGTTTTCGCATTATTACTTTCCAAGTCTTGTTTATTTCCCCACTCACTGGTTCCGTAGCAGGCCGTCTACTCCTATTTGAAAATATATCCTGCACGATAAGACCCACTATAGTTACGAGCTTTGGAACGGTGCTCCCACTGCTATTGGCATTTCACAGTCCAAAGGATGGCAAGCACTTTTATTTGTTCTCTAAACTTCAATGTGAAGTGTACAGGGGCAATACTGTGTGTATAGTAGAAGATATGCTTTATCAGATGTGGCCTGGCTCGATGCGCAGCTACCGATTTCGGCTCGAAAGTAGGAAAAGACATTGCAATTTGTATTAGAAGTATCGTTCGCATGGTTGGTCGACTTTAGTTGGCGCTGTCCCACAAAAATTGAGAGCGCTATTATCATCTTCGTGCCCATTGGAACGAAGGAAGAAGGTTGGAAACCAACCACAAAGGCATTTTCCAGCTGAGAGGATTCTCTCGCAATTCTTTCAGTCCGAAGGAAGACGAAGCAAGCCAGGCCAGCGAAAGAAAGAAAGACAGAGAGCGACTGAGAAGAAGCACAAGAGGATTTGGGCGACTCCATTGGGCCCTCATTCGGTCCATGGAACTTGTCATTTCCTTGTTTTAGTGCCTCGATTTGCATAGAAATATTTTATTGATTCCATATCCTCTCACTGTCTGGGTCCCTGATCTTGCTTGCTCTTCGAAAGATGAGGGCGAACAAAAGGCATTGGTCCAGTAGAGATGATGTTCCATTTGAAAGGAATAGGAGCCCTCCCAAACTACAATGGAATACAGTCCCGTGCCTGTCCCTCTATCCGTATTGCTAGTTGCGTAGCATGGTACACTTTGTAAGAAATCCGAAGGAGAAGACGAAGAAGAATGGAAGCCAACGCCGAACTCGGAATCGGTCTGAATATTCGTTGTCATAAAACACGAATTGAACGATGCTACATTTGATCCCTGTGATGGGCCATTCCCTATACATAAACGAGGGATGGAAAGGAGGCTGATCCTGGGATTTTGGACCAACGTTGCCACCTTTTCAATATACACTGGCCGTACCCCAATTCTTCGCTTTTTTTGGGATGTAAAACCTTACGACAGGTGTTAAAAAGAAATAGTTTGATATTTGATCGATCTTGACTGCACTTTTATGCAATCAGAAGAAGAGGCTAGGGATACTCTACTTTTTGCACGTTGTATTGAAAAATGTACCTGATCTCATGCTTTATCAGATCTTGCGTCTTATGAAACCGTGCTTGACTCACCATCCTTCCTCAATCCTCATAGCCTTGGCTCATTTTCATAGATCTCTTTTCTTCTCGTTTGAATCCTACTTTGCCAAACCAAACCCGGCCGACCATCAACCAACCGACCAACCAAACCATCCAACTCAACAACCGACCATAGTCATCGACATCGTTGAGAAGAGCCGCATTCAGTCGGAGAAAGGATTCATCGAGCTAGCCCCACTACCGTACTATAACACAGGATGAAGAACAGCCAGCCGTTGGCCCAACCTAGCAGCCGTCTTAAGACTTCCATCCAGTCTTGGGCTTCATCTCCAATCCACTTGCCAGTTTAATGATGTGTGCCTAAAATGGAATCGGCTGATCCGGCCTGATCGCGCTCGAAGATCCTCGATCCTTGGTGGAAATGGAGTGTGAATGCTTTGAAACATTGGAACACGGAAAGGGGGATCCAATGGGAGGCAGTCATGCTACACTCACCGACCAACCCAGCCCACTGGCACGGACTCGACGAAAATGAGAGATAGAGAAAAGAGAGCGAGAAATGTCAGCATCAGCCCTCTGATGATTGATCTCAATTCCAGCGGGAACAAAACAAATGGCTCGCATGATGCCAAATGTTATAGAGAGGGGATCCGAACAAATTCCGAACATGCCACATGCCGCTCGTTGAAGCATTTCCAAAACTTTCAAAATCCAACTGAAATGCCCAAATGAATGACTGAGACCAAACCAAGGAGGGCTTTCACCTTCTGGCTCGCTAGCTAGCTAGCTGGCTGTCAAAATAATCAAAACGGACACCTGGTGATCTCATCCCACTACCAGACCCGAAATGGAATGCCGTACGCTCACCTACAGGGAGAGGCCATTTCGGAGCCCATTGCACTCAAATAGAAGTGGAGTCAGAGGTATATCAGGAAATTTGTCTCCATTTTCCACAATGGATCCCATGAACTCATCATAATGGAAATGGTCTTCTGGTGACTTGGAATTTCCACTACCTCGCAGTAGCGTAGAATCCCCTGGTCTAAATGGCTTTTTGGAACCAGACAGGAAGTGATGGACAGAAAAGTGAGCATTAAATCTTGATTTGACTCCAGGCTCTCATCTGGCTCAGAGAACGCTTAGAAAACAAAATAATCTTGTCACTTCCATCGAATTTCTGGATGACTTACGTCGGACTTTGTTGCTATGGTAATAATGATGCTTGGCAAAGAAAAGAATAGAGGGAGATTTGGAATGGACCTACAAAAGATTGTCTTGGCCTCTTTTTCACATCAAGTTCTGGGGCATTAATTGTACAAAGTTCTGGGCTTGAAGTCCACATCCTGGCGCACTTTAGTAGCCCTCACTAGGTATGCGACTATGTACAGTCCGATCCAAATAAACGGAAATCGGTAAGCATTGATTGACGGATTAAACCTTGTCCAATGGAGCTTTGGAACTAAATCTAAAGGTTTAACAATCATTGAATACTGCAAACTGAGCTTTCATTTGGAAGTGAGTTTTTTTCCAAGTGTAGTGATTTGATACGTTCATCAATCAAAATGCTTCGGAAGAAAATAAATAATTGAACCAAAAAATGTTAAATTTAAAGTAGATATTACTACTCGTATATCATTTATCAGCTTTCAATTTGTAATTCATATCTCTATCACTTACATATTAGGCTTTGTGTAGGGCAAGTTAATTGGATCGCGTTGTACAGCGAGTGTTCCACTCCTTGTTAACGTTCTTGCTGCTATCGGCAGAGGTCAGGTGGATGGACTTCGTTTTGTGAAAGCCTTTCTACATAGTTGTGCCCTTTGTAGTACTAGTAAAGGGTTGCTTGTTCACTTTGTGAGAAATTAATGAGAAAAAGTGATGCTGTCTACAATGCTGGGGACACGGGTAAGTCCAACTTCTCCTCACTCCTGGCACATTATTTGACGACAACTTAATTTCAAGCTAAAGATATTCAAAGAAAGCTCATTAAAACTAGCTTTCTCTTCTTGATCCAGTGTTGCAAAGACAAAAGTTTCCCGAAAAAAGCCTCGGTCGTACAAGGTACATAGAATGGCAGAGGCCACCCTAAACGCTACTTGTGCCCCTCATTACTGGATCATTTGGTGCCATGTTCCAAGACTTAAAAGGGGGGGGAAGCAATCTGTGAATATCGTGCCACAACTAGATATCCCATATCTGGAGACTCACTGTTAGAAACTGTCGACCCTTTTCATCGTTGTCGTTTCATGAGACCAATTAAGGATATTTCAAGGGTTTAGGTTACATGGATCTTGCAGTGAACTTTTCGAACTCTTTGACTTCGATGCAGATTCGAAAATTTCACTGGCACTCTGAACACGCTTAGCAAGCGAGATTCGTGGAATTTATGCATTTTTCAGCTCCTGTTGGCTTCATTTTTGGAACGCACGCCCTCGTCAGTCCATGTTCCATTTGATGGAAGTCGTCTTTGAACGATATCTGTCTTTCAAATTTTTATTGAAAGGGCTTTTATGAGACATGAAAGAAAATTGAAGAGCGCACAAGAGGACAAGAGTTTTCAAATCCCGTGATCAATTTGCACAGGAACAAGGGAACAGAGCAACTGAGAAAAAAAGACATTGGTTCCATTCTGAACAAATAAGTTTAAAAAGGAGTCATCAAATCTGACTGGATTTTTTGTGTACCGTGCAGACCAATTGGTGAAGATTTGCAATGTTTATGAATGAACTGCAAATAGGGATCGAGTGAGTTTAGGAGTTAGATAAAAACAACTTGAAATACCGAACTAGCTGCTTTCGCTTGGCCTGTAGATGCCCATCAAGCCTTTTTGGAAGATCAAACAGCAAACGAACTTTTAGTTTGATGGTCTTGGGTTGAGTTGAGAGCCTCTCTGAACCCAGGTTCATTACTGGCCTGTGGCAATTTTAGTGATGATGGTATTTTGATGTACTCGCTTTTTTTTCATCTTTCTGGAGAGAGTAAGGGAAAGAGAAAGAGAGCAAGAAAAAACTTTCTTATTAATGAAGAAGAGAATCCGTAAAACCACCGCAGGGGAAATTGCTCTTTCCTGTTCACAAATAATTTCAGGTCTGGATACTCAACAAACCGTGTGGACCTCTATCCTTTAAATGGCAGAAGCAAGGAACACAATCACTGAGGCATTGGATTGTCAAAGACATGCACCCACATTACCTTCCCCGTCACAGCTTGATTAACGAAGACTTAAAACACGCTCTATGCTCTCCTTATTTTCTTATCACAGGATTTTAGAACCCAATTACCATTGTGTGTTGGTATAAAGTCCGATCTAGAGATCCGCCTCGAAGCCTTGTAATGCATTAATGGTGTTCTATTCGCAAATTAGGCCATTAGTCTACTACTACTTTATACCTCCATGCTGCCTGCCTTCAGTGTTCCTTGTTGTTCCATCTTTCGCTCTCTCTCGCTCTCTTTTTGGATCCCTTAACGGAGGATGGCGTTGTGTTGGTTACCTCGTTTGCGTTTACCATAATCTTTGGCATTAATTCACGATAACCAAAAAGAGCTAGATGATGATGAAAAGGCGAAGGAGACCGAGGTCGGTTGGTGGAGGAGTTGGTGTTAGTAGTGATGGTGGCGGAGAAGGATCCTAGCCACTGTTCTTGGTTTGCCAAGACGAAACTTTCCAACTAATCCCTTTTGCCTCTGGTTAGATCATCTAAAAGCTTTTTACCAGATCAATCCTGATGGGGAACCAAGTGGAAAGAGTTCGTGGAACAACACAAGTGGAACGAACCCCAGGCACAATCCTTAATCACACAGCCGCTCTCATTAGTCGACGATGTTTGTCTTTGGTGGAAAATGTATCCCCATTTATTCAATCTGACCCCTTTGTCTACCCGTTTGCTTGTGAGCGTGGGTAACATATTTTGTCGGAGTTTGCGTTTCATCTGTCTCCCTTCACTGGTCCTACTTAACATGGTCCCCTACCTACTCTGCTTATACCGTACATACTGAGGAGGACTGCTCCTAATAGAACGACGGATTAATTTGAATGCAGAAAACTTGTTCTTTTGATGAGCACCAATATTTCAAATAATTAAGGATGCTCATTATTCAACCGGACACACTGGGAGAAAACAGAAGTGGGACTCATTCGATTGTCAATTTGAAACATTGAACCATCCTTTATTGACAAAACACAATGTCATGGTTGGTTAGTAATGTTTCTTCCGACTGAGAGACATCGAGTTGGGGCTTGGATTGACCATCTCAGATTCTACAGTGGAAAGAAATCCCGTTCCAGTTGCGTGGCACATGCACACGTTGTTATCTCATTTGGAATTCTCTATGAATTCCATCTTCTTGGAAGAAAAGTGTACATAATGGGACGAGAGGCGAGCCAGTCAAGTCGGAAGAACGACAACACTCTCCCATCCCCAGGAATGAATGTCCTACCTACTTGATGCTCAAACAGTTAGAGTACGTGCAAGATCAAAACGATGGGCACCAACCGAGCGACAGACCTTACTTGGATGGAGTGAACGACGAGTCAAAGCCTTTGGAACTCGTGAGTTTCATTGCGAGTTCGTTGATGGAAGGGGCTTTGGGGCGTTGTCTCGCTCTCCCCACGTCCCCAACCAGAATAAAGTGGGGACTCTGTTGTCCCAAGAAAGATTGGCCTAATGAGCAAATGTCATCTCGAAGAAATGACCGAGGTTTTTCATACCTGGGATAAAGTTTTCCATAGCACCCGATGCCCCCTACTCTTAGGATATGGGCAACCGAGGAAAACTGGAGACACTGGACGTTTCCCAATGATCCTTGCGTGTACGAATTCAAGCAGAAAATAGATCACACATCTTTTTAATGGGAGGGGCAAGTGACAGGCAAATTGCATTTCTCAGTGAAGCATGGGTATTTTCCAATCTGCATGAACTGCGTCAAACTTAGCAGGCATTCATTTTCATGATCAGATTGCCCGTCTGTTGTGTGTACCAGTCCTCGTCGTATTGCAAGAGACACGGATCTCTCTAGACCAGGTATCCACAGTTTTGAATGACGTCTCCTCTTTCCGAATGTCTTGAATGACGAACGTCGAAAAAAAGTCAACCTTTCGTGTGTCCATGCACTCTGACACATCCATATTCAAATTGAGAATCTTTTTGTGGTCGCTCCTAGATCATGCTCAATATTTTTTGGCCTTACTTTCACCACCATCCATCAAAGCAAAATATCCATCTTTGGATTGCCAAGATAGAATTTAATGCATGAGGTTAAATTCCAATCAAATTGCCGGAGTGACTTTTTATCTGCGCTGCCAACCCAATGCGAAGAGGCCCACCTCTTCGAAACGCATTACAACTTCACCTTGAGCAGCGGGTCGTACCTCGAGTGTTCAGTACAGTACATGTACAGTCAGCAGTGGATTCTACATATAGTATTCATACATACAAATACAGTAGGTACCTCATACACATGCTGCCCATCGCACAGGTTGTGCATTTCCAAGTCAAGCCTTGTAAATACATTCAGGAGGAGGAGACGGACGAGAAGGAGGAGAAGGAGGAGGAGGAGGAGGTCATGAGTGAAATTGAATTAAACAAATGCCCAGGAGATTATGGTTGGTGAATGTTTGGTTAGCCCTCAAATTCATGACCAATTTCAGTGTCAGTCATTTCCAGGCGTTCTTTAAAACTAAAGATTTGGCTTGGCGTTTCTTAACAAGAGAAAACGTCACAGTGTGCGGTGATTCCTTTCCTTTGGTGCTTTATCCTCTCGAGCAAACTTACATTACCGAGCCTCGAGCAGCTTAATATTGTTTTTATGACATCAGCGCTATCAAGTCTATCAAGCATGCCTGATTATTTTCGACTGAGGCCATATCCATTTCATCATTTGACACCTCCATTAAACAAACAGATGGATTGATATCATTCCGCCTTGGGGATGATAGATACTGATATGGACAAGCCATCAGGCGCTCAATGACCCTTGGGTATTGCATGAATTCAATCCAAGCAGAACTACAATGTCTGCCATGGAACCTTTCGATATTCCCTAAAACGTGACAAGACAACCCTAGCTTAACATACAAAACAGTGAGTAGGTACACATTACAAGACAAACGCCTCTTTTGGAGGAGACATCGCGCTTAGCTGAAAGTGATTGAGGTGAGGGAAGGCAAAAACGCTCGTGGTCCCAAACAAACTGGGATCATATGATCGATCTGAAGGGG
>NC_081448.1:5413841-5427726 GCF_007210705.1 Tigriopus californicus
CCCAAACAAACTGGGATCATATGATCGATCTCAAGGGGGCAAAAAAACATCAAATTGGTGTTGTCGCTGGTTGATCGCCTCAAAAGGGCTTTTTCTGGGTATTGATTTTGAGGGAGATGATGTCAAGATGATACGTATCTGGCAAATCCCTTGGACAGCCCGACCATTCCTCTCTCCAAATCGAGTCTACGCACGTACGTACAGTATGTAGGTACACCATACCCTCGTAGTGGAGGGCGGAAACGATCTCATGACAGGAGCATCTCAAGGCTCTTGAACTTACTCCATCATTTCAGCATAGGGCCACTCCCAAGTGTGTTGTCGTCACTATTTCCACACGAAAAGGCAACCAGTTTCATCTCACCATGTTCAAACTAAAGATTGTAGTGGAGCGTATCAATACTGAAAGCGGGAATGCCACTTCCTTCTGTGTGATCCAATGATATTGCGTTCATGAAGAGTCGAGGTGTATAAATATAGGAGGTTCATCAGTCTGAGCCATTCTTGAATCCTTTCCCCTTGAGATGGATCGAGTAATCGATTCAACCATGAATTTGTCTCGCAAGAAACCACCCATCACATCTGAACGATCTGTGCTCACGGTGCTCTCGAACTACTCTTGAAGAATCCATGCTTGAACATATATTCTTGAATAATGAGTGTACGCTCCACAGTAACCAGTTTAGATTGATCTTTAAAAATCTGAATCGAATACCTCTTCTATTGGGCATTCTTCACATTGCCTTGGAAATGGATTTTAGAAGCTCATTCAGGCTGTATGAATTCGCTTTAACTTTGTATACTAGTTATATTCCCAGGCCAGTAGCCATTTTGGTTGACTTCGAGTGTTCAAGTCAATAAATGACATGCACGTGACTGTGGTCGTGTGACTAAGAGCCTGTCATTAGAGAGGCCTTTTCGATCTTCGGCTCGTGAAATGACAAGGAGCTAGAACAAGATTTATGACTTGAGCACGGCGAGAGACCAGAAATCAATTACTCATTTACAATAGAGTGTGCACGTGGGCTCTTCGAGAGTGATAGTTTTTTGAAAACGAGAAACGAGGAGGAAATTTGGGGATTCCAAATGTGCGTCAGCCTTCCAATTGGAACAGACCTGCTCTCAGGGTCGAGAATCATGGAACATTTTGGATTCGAAAGGCTCCCATCTATCATTGCATTTGTTAGGTGGCTATTGTTGGAGCACCTCGGAAATGTTTCCCTTGCCTTGACTTGGAAGTTTCGAGTGAGGAATGGAAATGAATTGAGGGGTTCCTGAGGGGTACTCTCTCGTCGGCTTTCTATTGAATGGAGCCCATTTTGTTCACTTCATCTTTTTTGACTAAGTGATATTTCAAACCCATTCCTCAAGAATCTGGAAGTGCATCATCTTCGTACAAGATGACTTTTGTTGCCAAAAATCGCAAAAGAGAAATGAGTGAGAGGTTAGCCGAGGGGGAGCTTTGGCAACATTTTTCTAAATTTGGCTTTCGGCAATTCTCACTGCTCTTCTACTTTCGCATGAGTGGCTTTTTCGTAAAAATCTTTCATTATGCCTCTTGAGATTCCCTCTCGACTTAGTTCGGCTGGATTCGGTTTAGATGTTGGATGTTGAATCTAGGATGGTGGTGGGTGGGTTGGCATTTCTTAATATTGGAAGAGGAGAAGAAAAATTAGAGAATTTCTCATTCCGAAACTTGCCCTGAGGCCGAACAGCAAGAAGGATATGTCTCTTTGGTTGACGGATGATTTTTTTCCGCTTCAAAATGTGAGAAATTCACTGGAAGAGGCGATGATGTTATTAGACTAATTATACGGCATGTCATAGCTCAAAACGTGTCGAAAAAATATTACTTTTCATTTTGATTTTGATCTGTTTCTATGATCAATAATAATTGTCTCGAGTCGTTTCCATCAGCTGTCAAAAGATCGAAAGGAAATGAGCGATTTCTTTCAGTGGATGGGTTCCAAATCTTTGCTTCATGGTTTGGAACCAGAGCCATCATCAGGCTTCAGCGTGTATATCTGCCCCAAGGCTGCAAAAACGAATTAATATTTTCTGTTCCATGATTAAAAAGCACGCAAGAGGCAATTCTAAAGGGAAATCTGGAAAAATGTCAACTCTTTCCGAGGATTTCGCTCCCAGCGAACGTGCTCGTCGTTCGTTGCCTTGCTTCCAAAGGCTTAAACTCGCCAACCAACCAACCAACCAACCAACCAACCAACCAACCAACATTGAGTTAGTCGGGCATTGGTTGTGTTGAAGGCACTGGCATCAACTTTAGACAGCGAAGAAATAATGGATTAACTGACTGACTTGTCTTTGGGGAGAATGGGCTCGAGGGCATTTTTTGGGCTAGTTACGTACTTTGGGGGATAGCTCAACCAACATTTACTGTACGTAGAGCACCCCACACCAAAGAAAAGCCAACCAAGGGGGCTTTTTCTTTGATGCTCATTTGCGAGAAGAATCGTCCATTTTGACTATGAACGTACCAATAAATGGTAAGGTCCAATTGACCAAGTATTCAATTTAACGTGGCTTACATTCGCTCTTCTTTTCTTAGGTTGCGCATATAAATTAGATTCCGAGAAAAGGTGAATGGCCGCGACATCTGGTGGTTCAATTCTTAGGCAAATTACTAGCACCCACACGAGAGCTTTTTTTAAAACCTTTTCTTTTAGCATCGTGTCACCATTGTACGGTTCAAAGAAGGAATGAATCACGTCTTAATACTTCTGCAAATGATTATGATGATGCTGGCATTCGGGTGTTTTATTCAAATTTCCATGAATCAAATGATTCGCGAGTCCAACCTAACCCTTTGGAACAGTATGATACGTACCAGCCCACCAACCAGACACCAGTAGTAGATTTGGCGAAAGATTTATCAAGAGAAAGATCATGAATATTCATTTAGCTTTTCTTTTCAATTCCGGAAGTTCATTCCGACACCATAGAGCGTGACAGATCGTCGTTTTCCTCATGGTTCGCGCAATTTTGAACAAATGACGATGAGGACAACCATGATGACTGAGTGATGCCCAAGTAAGGAGTTCTCCTTGTTCTACGGGTAATGAAATGATTTTCCGACCATTTGAAACTTAGGATAATACCCTTTTATTATCTTCATACAGTAGTACTTTTGGCCATGGTTTGTTTGGCACACAACTTTAGCACGCTAGACAGAAGGTTTTATTCATTGAAGAGCTATCAACTCATGTTGTGAGATGTGAATGAGACAAACAGATTGTACTTTGCTTTTTCTAAGCCAATTATTCGCCACCAGGTGTCTCGACGTATCATTGAATTCGAAAGATCGTGCAAGACATAAATCTAGAGAGTTCATTGGTATGCAAGATTTACTCGGAAAAAAATGCTGCCTTCGTTGAGTGTTCTCGTTGCTTGCAATCCCTTTGGACTGGCGAACTTAGCTCATTTTTTATCTTGCAGAGTGGAACTCCAACGGGGCCACCCTCCAGGAAAAATCTTAAACAAAGGAACTCGAATTAGTTCAACCAATTCCTTGCGAACAGATAAATCATGGCTAAAAGTCTCGAACACGCTTGCCTTGTTCAGTGTACATTGTTTCACCCAAAAGTCGTCCAGGATCAAACCGGGTGCCTCAAACGATGGCTCAATGTGGAACCAAGGATCATTCAATTCCTTTTGAACATTCACTTCCTCAGTGAACACAAGAATGTCTACCCTTATATCCAGAGCGTTCGAGGTATCATCAACTTTATAGCAATTATATTGTCAAGACAGGACCAAGATTCCCGAGAGGGAACACTAAAAGTATTTGTATTGATTAAATCGAACACCCTGTGTTCAATAGAGATTGCGCTTTGCTTTGGTTTGTCGGAGAGAGTCGGGTGAATGAGTCCTGTGGTGTGGCTAGGAGCGAAGACAAATAAATATCCCATGTTCCATTGTCTTCGGGTTTCCAGTCCAATGGTTCCAAAGAATCAAGATGCTCTCGCTCAGAATGATCCAAAAAACATGGACCATGCCTCACTAGTCAGAGACAATTCCGAAGAGTTCGCCCAATAGCCGACCCAGAATATTTGGTGTCAAAAGCATGTTAGTGAACAAGCAAATACTCTCCTTCAATATATTGTTGTATGGCTTCAAAGATGTTAAGCTATACATTCAGGATTACGAAAACTTGAGAGCATTCGCGTTTGGATACTTTTGTTTCGTTTTTATTAAGGGAATTTTACATCATCGATGGAAACTTGACATTAGAAGGACGAATGGGATAGAAATATCACTTACGGTCTTTCAAGTTCGGTATTACAGACCCTAGTTTCTACGCCGATCGTTGAGAAAGGTATGTTTTTATCATTGAATAATGAAATGAGATGATGAAAAGTGTGAACGATTAAGGGTTGAACAACGCACAACTTGTGCCTATTTTTGTGCACCATTTATCTAATTTTGAACACCACTGATTTCTTGTTGACATTTCATGTCCACAAGAGATAAAAGGTGTCCAAAACTCTGCCGGATTCTCAAAATCACCCACCCTACTCTTTACGGGGAACCCGATAGACGAACTGAGGAACAGAGACCAACATAAAACTTTATGACAGACTTGGAAAAAGGAGACGCATCATAGAATTCGTTAACTAGAATAATACAAGAACCGTCCGTTTGTGTTAACAAAGATCCAAGAGCCTAACTGAAGCATATGTTGCATACAATATTGAGCGCCAGTGGAAAAATTGGAAGCATGATAATCAACTTGATAGTTTCCATCTAGAAAGTTAGTATCGGCTTTTATGCCACTTTTTAGCATTATTTTTTATATCTAAAAATACCTCAAAACAATATCTTATTTGAGATGTTTGTATTAGAAAAATAAAGTGAGCTGTCAGTATCACAGAGACAATAAGACCCCCCTGGAACCAGAGCATTTTACAATAGTACACAGGAACGTTCAAGTGGAACACGCAGCAATGCATATCAATGTATGGAATCAAATCTCTCCTCGGCCATAAAGAAGTGGTCGTTCCCAAGTTTCTCGGCTCGTTCACTCTCGAACTTGAAAATTCAACAGGAAATTCGCTAAAGCCAATACACTGGTGTCTATAAAGGCACAGGGGTAAGAAATGGAAATAAAGACCACAGCAGAGATCGTCGTCACACTTTATCGAAATCCAGGGCTTTGCTCATTGAATGAAAAGTTGGTGAGAGAAGGATCTCGAAGTTCCACCATTTTTAGTTTATGAATGGAACTTCCCACAAAAGCTTTTTATTCGCTCAAATCAGGTGCTACCCGAACAATGTCAAAGATTTTTAGCGTATGAAATGGTTGCAGGTTAAATAAGTCGCCAGTTTGGAGCATTAAAAATGGAATCCCCAAAGCGTTAGTGACAGGAATAGAATTTTGATGACCTTTTTTATACTCGTTAAGATGGGAAACTCCTACAACCTTTCGGATATTAAGTAAAGCCAACGGTGATTGCGCTGTTTCCACGAGGCGTTTTCTCATTTCTCAATTCAACATAATTGTTTCGGAACCAGCTTAAAGATCAAGTCTAAGTGTACAAACACGAGTCTAAAGTTGTCGTTACCATTGTATATTTAGAAATATTCTGGTACCACAAAATACCGCATGTTTGGAATTCACGCTTGTAACAGAAAATCTGGACGAATCTGGACGAAATTCGACTAGTCTCCAGTGTCTTGGCAAGGAGACGATATTTGTTGTTCACATTTAGATTTCAATCTGGATAAAAAAAAACAAAGCCCAGCGGAAATTTCGCCCGTTCGTTACCAAATGGAATTTCCTACTTCGATCCGAAAGCTGAGCATTGCTGCGAGACTGAGACCCACAAATTGTTGGCTCTTCGTCTCAATCCGATTTGAGATCCATCCGATCCCTGCTGCTTCAGGACCATCAACCCACCAAGCAAGCCCAGAGCAGCTCAGGAGCACTCTTTCTTTTGGGTTGTCGTTCCAGCATTCGGTGTATGTACGATACGATGGTAGTTTGCCTTGTACCATCGACTTGAGTGAAAAGAGATTCCACACGAAAAGACGGGCTCCAAAATCGCCTTGGAAGACAAGGAAACAAATGGTGGCCGTTCAGATAACGTCGCATGAAAATCCAATTTCCAAAAAGCCCAACTACGAAAGTCAAGTTACGCGTGCCTTCCTTTCACGGAGAAAGGATGAAATCTATCTAACTATCCGTCTATTTTCAATTGCACTATGTAGTGTACGTACACACAGCGACAGGTAGAGTGCATGAAAGAAACGACAGAGGCATGGATGTTTTTGCCGGTTTTTATTGCTTTCCCACTTGAACTACCATTTTGCCCATGTTATCACCAGTGAACAAACCAATGAAAGCTTCTGGTGTCTTCTCAAAGCCATTCAAAATGGTCTCCTTGGGCTTGATCTGGCCTTCTTTGATCCATTGAGCCATTTGAATGATGCCCTCATTCCATCGGCTCTTCCAACGAGGCACGAGGAACCCTTCCATTTTCAGTTCCTAAACATTCAGTTCATTAAGCTTTTTTGTTATCTACAACAAGTTACGCTTAAATAACCACTTTTCAAAAACTCACCTTGGTGACGAGAGAGCCTTGAACACTGGGAGCCATGGTGACCTCCTGGTCATTATAAGTCGAGATGGAACCACAAACCGAGACTCGACCCCTCGTGTTCATCCGGGAGAGAACCACACTTGAATCCGGACCGCCCACATTTTCGAAAAAACAATCGATGCCTGCTGGACTAGGGAAGCCTTTTTCAAGCCCCTCGGTGATAGATACCTGAATGGAATTGAATGTTTCAAATCATTACACGTTCTTGACACAGGACTTCCCAACATCTCAGATAAATGACCTTCTTGTAGTTGAAGGCGTAGTCAAAGCCACATTCTTCCGTCAGCCATTTGACTTTCTCGTCCGTGCCTGCCGACCCAACCACTTTGCAGCCTTTGATCTTGGCAATCTGTCCCACTAAACTGCCCACAGCTCCGGCTGCTCCATTGATAAAGACATTTTCGCCCTTCTTGGGTTCGCAGATCTCCAGGAATCCGAAATAGGCCGTGTTGCCCGGCATTCCACACGCCCCTAAGAGCAAAGACGGCGAAAGGGACCCAATTTCCGGGGCCTTTGTCAAACCTGACAAGCCGCGTGCACCCGCCAACTTGGAGGGATTGATTTTGGCCCTTTCCACCCATCCGGTATGCGACACGACCCGTGAACCGACGGGAAAATTAGGGTCCTTGCTCTCGATAACTTTGGCCACTTGACTGCCCATCATTGTGGTAGGAGGCGTGAGTGTGCGTGAGTAGGGCCTTTGATAGGGATCGACGGAAATGAACTCCGTCTCAGTGATGATGTCTCCATCCTCTAGGTCTCCCAACTCTTCGGACACTATCTCAAAGTCCTCCTTTTTGGGGACGCCATCGAAATGATTTTTGAGTACCCAACGACGACCAACAACCATTTTGTTTTCTAAAAAAAGATGCTTACATGGTTTAGTTGTGAAGATGTTGTAAGGGTCACATAGTCGGTGATTCGAATTTATTTTGGCACATAGGGCGGCATGCAAGCCAAAATTGGAATGACGTTGAGGTATCACAAAACGATGACACGCAAATCCAAACAGATCTTTAGATGACAAGTGCTAAAAGCATGAGGAAGCTCATCAAATACGTTGAGACAAAGTCCAGCTCCGCCCATTTCTCCAAGGTGTGTTGCCACGAATAGCCCTCGCTCTAAAAAAAAAACAATCGAAGGATGCAATGTTAACTCACTTTATATTTTGTCTCTTGGTGTCTGCAAATGGTCAAAGCGTTCAGCTCAACTAATATGGTCTTCCTGTCTCACTGGCTTCTTAAACAAAACTTTGTCAATCAACTTGCCTCTCTGAAGTTGTTGAAACGTACGTACATATTAACCTCAACACTCCAGATGCATGATATAATCTTGCCGGGGACACTTGCGCAGAAACGTAAGCTTGGTCAAACGACACCACCGCACAACGAACTGCCTGCCCTATAGCCCAAGGTTTATTGTGTACGAGCATCAACGTGTCCAAAACGCAAAAGCCAATGGGGCTCAAATTTTTTCTAAACCCTAAGCACACTTCACCTCACACTTCAAATGAACTTACCATAGATGCATCTTGGTTGAACATGACGCCCAAGTAAGCCAAGTTGAAGCACGCCAGCATGCCGAATATGAAGTTAATACTAATAGACACCATGGACCCTTCCGGGTATTTGAACTTCTGTCCCCATACTCTTGAGGCGTGCACAGACGCTTGCAAAATCTCAGCCAAGCGAGCTCGCAATTTGAATTCGGCAAATGTGTAGATCCCTAATGAGAGCAGTACCGCCCCTAATTGAAAGTTGAGCCCGTGGAGCATAGTGCTGGCCAGGTAAGTGGTGAGAACGGCTACCAAAGTCCCGAAACGGCGAGTTACTTTGAAGCAATCTGAAATGAATAGTATTGCAGTGCTTCTTCCATTGTTGATCCATAATCATTCAAACACCTACAGGTTTTGAGCCAGACATGCATGGGAATGTTCCAAGACTTGACGACTTCCGTCAGAGACCTGGGCACTTCTATGTTATGAGGGTGGACCACCTGGAGGTTCCAATCACCGGCCTCACCCAAGCCAAATCCGGCAGCGACGGCCGTGGCCTCGGATATGTATGAAACGAAGTAATGGCTGGCCCGAAAGGACATAGCGTCACGATAGGCCGTCCACCATCTGCAATAGAAACCAAGGACCGAATAGTCACGTCCAATCCAACACGTACTTCAATTTAGTCGATGCTAAGCTTACCGCCAAACGCCATCCGGGATCATCCAAGGATTCCAACACGTGGAAATAGTCAAGAACATGAATCCATACACGATACACAACACGATCTTGACCAACCAAGTTAGATTCTGCCAAATTGAACAGATCATCTTGCTAATCTCAATGATGATTCGATACATGACTGCCAGTGAATGAATCACTTACCCATTTGGGTCGATGAAAGGAGGCCATGTAGTCATGGTAAGTGATCCAAGGCCCAAACACGGTGGTCCCGGGATTTATGGCGTAACCCATATGCTCGAAGAAAGTGGGTCGACGTCGATAGTCCACTTGGAATTGGTCCGAATTGTTTTGACTCGCTTCCGTCGAATTAGTCGGACTTGGCACACGTTTGGCCCTTCGATCGCGCATTCGGAGCCCGGGGGCCACGGAGTCTGCCGTCGCACTCACGGCCGCCTGAGCCGCGTCGATTTCCCGGTCAGCCTTTAGAAGGCGTTGGTTTTCTCGGTCAAAATCAAATCCCAAGGAAATCATCTTCATGGTCAGGATCATTTGGGCGCCCCGAATTTGATGCCAATCCACGGGTGTGGCCAGCCAAAATTCGGCCACCAGATTGAACCCGAGGCACGTCACCGTCATGAGCGGCCCCCGCCAGTGGCCCCAAATCCCATGGGACACAACCAGCACCAGATACGACAGACAGGCCAAGCACACTAAATAGGCCACATTGGTATAGAAGAAGTGAGCGGCGGCAATCAAACCCGTGATGACGGCCATGGTGTGCCGCATCCACGGTCGAATAGACGCTGAAACGCCAGGTGATATTCAAGGCAGAAAAAGGCCTCTCTAAATGGATGTGTTGTATCTTACGAGAAAGTTGCGTGGCCAAACGGAAAAGGCCGGCCCACAGGACGACCTTGCCAATGTGAAGGCCGGCATCGCGCACGGTGGGTTGGACGCAGTATTCCAGGATCTCTTCCAGGCTGTGGTTCATCTTCCAAGGCTGATCATGGTCCGAGAACGCGGGGTCGTCCGTTGGATCCGAGTCCTCGACGGTCTCCCAAAGCGGTTCCGGATAATCGTTGTCATAATACTCGTTCAGGTAATCTCCGTCCATGTACAATGGCTCGGATTCCAAGCCCTCCGACATGCTGGGAGCGATGCCTGCCAATCCGTCGTGGGGAATCAATCACCTTGACATGATACAGAGAAGGCCCGAGCTATTCATAACAACAGAACAGCCAACCCATCAAACTCAGCCTGACTGAGCTAGCTTTAGAGATTTGGCCAGTCCATGATTTTAGGGTTGCCATTGATGCCACGAAAATCCATCTAACCCAGGATAAGCCGATTACGGTATGACGCTGGAAGATTTTCATTAGAGCTGGGCGGTTATGTGGCTTTATTGGTGGTTTCATGAAAGAATTGATTATGTACAAATGAGAAATATTAATCATTCGATCAATAGATGGCCACAGTAGTCACTGATGGGCGGCACTGACTCGGAAGTCTGAGCCGAGTGCAAGGGTTGCGTGATAAATGTTATTCTCCACCGATTAGTTGACCGTGCTCACTTTTAAATTTGTGACAAAATGTTAAAAGATGTAGATAGAGACTTTAAGGGTTATTCATATCGTGTTAGATTAGATGGGGTTAGGTTAGGTTAAGTTTAAAAAAAGTAACACCGCCAACTAATTCGGTGGAGAATAACGTTTTACCCGGTTGCAGACTCCAAATGCAGATTTCGTTAATTTTAAATGTGTGATTTGGAGTGGGCAAGTGCTGGATGACCGTGTCAGACCGGTTAGGAAACAAAGCCTGGAATAGGGCAAAAAAATGTGCTAAACAGTCATATCTATATTAGTTAAAAAGGTTACAGGCACTTTAAAACAACTCATGAATAAGTCAAGGAACTATTTGCTTTTTTAACTTGATACGCTCGCTAGGGAATTTTTAATTTTTTTTTGGGGGGGGGGGGGGGGGTTCGCTCAGCCAAGTATCAGTGGACTAGTAAGGATTTACAGATCTAGATGTTTGATGCTTGGAAGGCTCAAAATATCCTCAGCCAGGAGTTGGCGGTACAAGACAGGGGATTTTGTTTGCCATAATGAGGAACGAGCAAGCAGATCGGGAGAGTACCGTCTTTGTTTCTTGTTGCTTAGCATAGGCAAGCTGAGTTGATCCATCAAAAAAAGAAGCTTTCAGGTGATGACATCGTCCCAGACTAATTCAGAAACTCTGGTCTTAAAACTTTCCACTAGACATTCCAAAGCTCGAGGATGAATCGGAAAGTCTCCTGAATGGGCCTTGTTGGCGCTGAGAATGTTGGTGAGTTGAGAGCATTTCCGGATCTTTCCATCACAAATGAAATGAGCCACCACGGCCTCAGCGAGCCGCCACCACCACATGCTATATTAAGTCAATGTCACCAGGCTGTTCCTCAAAATACAGAAACATCAAAATACGGGCATCCCGGAGCACAACAATTAACACCCATTTGGCTTGGGTCCTTGGATGTTCCAAGTCCTGCAATCCCCTTACAAATGCTGAAATGTCGAGGGGTTCAATATTTTCTTCTACTAAATTCGTGTTTTTTATCAATCTGTAAGGCATTAAATAAAAGATCAAGTTTGATTAAAACATTATCAAACTTGATTTTCACACCATGATTGATTTAAACATAGCTTGCTTTTAAGATCAAATGATGAATGGTGTAAAACCTTTCAAATTTTGATATGTGTTTCATCATAGTTTCAATTTTGCTCCATAAGTATGAACTATTTGTAAACCAACATATTGGGCTTAATTAATTTCTGTACTGGGTCAAGTTGTCCATTGGGACAAGTTGTCCATTGGGACAAGTTGTCCTGAGTCGAGTTGCCCTGGGTCAAGTTGTCCACTGGGTCAAGATGTCCTGGGTTGAGTTGTCTGGTGGGTCAAGTCGTCCTGGAACCAAATTTAACATGGAGATGGTAAACAAAAAATACTAGAAAAACTAAACAAACTAACAAACTGATCAAACAAAAAAATATAATCAATACACTAATGAAAAATAACTTCTCACTATCAACAACCAATTCAATCAAACTAAAGAACTACACATGGCAAATTGGGGAAACTGCTAAAGCTAGGCATAAGTGAGAATAAACTTATTAGGTTTGATAGTTTTGGTCTGCCTACACAAATTTGTTGGTAGATCAAATATCATAAAAATAACAAAAAATGATAAATAGACGAATTATAACCTTACATTTTGATATTGCTGGGGATGACATTCCCTATAGCGCTAAGAAAAGCCCATAAAAAACAAACCAAAAAATGTTCTTTAGGGCTCTTCAAGTGAACATGTTGATGAACAACTGACATTATTCCATGGAGTAAAATCAAAGACTACATGCTCAGCCAAACCGCACTGTACATGCATTGAGTTTGGCCCCTTACTTCATTTTACATGCTTGTCTAGTCAAATAGCATTGTGGTATTGAGCCAATTTGATAGTGCGTACACCGAATTACACCAAACATGTTCATTTTGTTGGGATGTGTACTGCACCTCACTTGAAATCACTTGATTATTGAAAATTCAATGAAAGGGTAGTGCGAATTGGCTGTGATGTTTATCTTTGTTCTCCCAACCAAAAAATGCCCAGTCAGGGAGCCAGACCACATTTATTTCCTTGAGTTTCCTTCACTTGACATGCCCTATTGATTGTCAATGTTTAGTAAGACAGAGGAAAAGAGGTATGGTGGATATGAGTGAAGACAGTGAATTGTCCAAGAATGTGGAGGAGCCAGACAGAAGTTGTCATACAGACTCAACTATTGAAAATGTCAAAAATGAGCTGGTATTAAAGAAGACCAGGAACTGCAGGCAGTGAAAAGGCTGCACTTTGGAACATTGAAGGAGGAAAGAAAGATGACATCATCTTCCTGTTTTGAGAGTTCACTTCTACTTTTGAGGCTTCACATTTCTACCAAAGTATTAACGCAAAGTTTTAGTTCTTTTATCTATTAAAAGATTGGTTCATTTTGCTTTGTATTTCAAAAACTGTCTCAGTTTCACTCAGTAACATGCATATAAACTACGTTTTAGAAGAAATAGTTGTTTCTCGACATTGTTTTGTATTTAAAAATAATCTATTTTTTCAATAGACTTTTTGAAACCTTAGTAACATTTTTTGTGTAATATTGAGATTTGCATCTTGGTTTCTTAGTACTGTATTGAAAAGTGCCCCAGTGACGTCCCAAAATTTGTGATGAATCATCATGCAGCAGCTACTTCAATATCCCAAGACATTTTTATACATATTTAAATTCCTTAATCACGTAATCTCATCTCCACTTTGAGGCTAGAGCATAAACCACTGAAAATATGGACGTTCCTCGACCAAGACTAGTCATACCGAAAAGCCAAATCAGCCGCAATTACCTTTACGCTGTCTGTAAAAACTTTGATCCGATTTGTCACTCAAAATATCAGGGCTACCAGGCATATGTGGAAAATTGTGTTTTCTTGAGCTTCAAGAAAGCTATGGACAGAACGAACCTGCAACATGACCAGACTAATGATGCAGCCTCATGACTAGTCTTGGTCATCGAGATACGTCCATGCATAGTTTTCAGTGGTCTATGGCAAGAGCTTGTTTCAGTTCTTTGGTTTCAGTCACCCTCTCGCTTACATTATTATTGTTGTGATGACAGAGTCTCTTTCATGCAATTCAGACCTTTACCAAGCCTTATTGTTTCTAAGCTTCTTGGGCTGTTTGCTTGTATGTGGGTTTGGTTGATTGGTTGACCGTCCGTCCGTCTACCGAGACCGGCCATCATCACGTGACCGCCCGGTGTGTGAGTGTGGCTCACCCCTCCTCAAGATGTTCCTCAACATCACTTGTCCGGCCACGGACTCGGTCTTCTCCATCACCGTGCCCGAGGATTTGGAACTGGAGAACGTCAAGGCATTTTGCGAGGCCGAAGCCGGCATTCCCACGGCCCAAATCCGACTCACCTTCCAAGGCCGTACCTTAGACGACGACAAAAAGGCCATCCGCGACTATGGGGTGCAAGACGGCGACATGTTGGTACTGGCCAAGAAA
>NC_081448.1:5427758-5436071 GCF_007210705.1 Tigriopus californicus
AAGACTNGGAGAACGTCAAGGCATTTTGCGAGGCCGAAGCCGGCATTCCCACGGCCCAAATCCGACTCACCTTCCAAGGCCGTACCTTAGACGACGACAAAAAGGCCATCCGCGACTAGTTGGTACTGGCCAAGAAATCGGCCGTGCCCAAACCCGTGGCGGCCAGCGGGGGATTGCCCGGACTGGATTTCAGTCAAATCCAGGTTCCGGGTTCGAGTGCGGGCACTCAGAGCGGCCCTCGTCCCTCGCCGCCAGGTGCAGGCAACGCCGAGGACCCGGAGGTCATTTATGACATGTTGAAGAAAAGTCCCGAGACCTTAGGCGTGTTGCGGCATAACAATCCAACCTTGGCTGAGGCGTTCGATTCGGGCGATATTGCGCGGTTCAAACGGGTAAGGGAGGCGGGTGTGAAAGCCCCAAAGATCGGAACCCATTGTAGGGTGTGAGATTGATCATGGTGGTCATTGTCGGCAGGTTTTGAACGAGCAGCACGAGATTCGGGCGGAGCGCGAGCGGCAACGCCTCCGACTCTTAACGGCCGACCCGTTTGATATGGAGGCCCAACGACTGATTGCCTTGGAGATTGAGAACAAGAACATTGAGCAGAACATGGAATTGGCCATGGAGCACAACCCCGAAGCCTTCGGTACCGTCATCATGCTTTACATCAATTGTCGCGTCAACGGACACGCCATCAAGGCCTTTGTTGATTCCGGAGCTCAGGCCACCATTATGTCGCAAGTACGTGGGTTTGATCTGTTATCGCCCTCAGAAATCCAGCAGCTCTATTTGTGTTTCAGTCGGCCGCCGAACGATGTGGCATCATGCGCTTGGTTGATAAACGTTGGGCCGGTGTGGCCAAAGGCGTGGGCACCCAGAAGATCATCGGCCGGGTCCACTTGGCTCAGATTCAAATCGAGAAGGATTACTTGTCCACGTCATTTTCCATTTTGGAGGAGCAACCCATGGATATGTTGCTCGGATTGGACATGCTCAAACGTCATCAATGTTGCATTGATTTGAATCGGAACCTCCTCGTCATCGGTTCTTCGGGCACCGAGACTCCGTTCTTGTCCGAATCCGAATTACCCGAATGTGCTAAGCTTAGTTCCAAATTAATTGACATGGAAAAGGCCCTGCAGGTAAGACAGTATGCTCATCGAAAAATGGGAATCTTCAGCCACGTACAATGATGGAGGTTAGAGCTACAAGTATTATTGTGACTTTAGTTCAGGTCAGTTTGTTGTTAACCCAAGTCGCTTGGGAATTCAATGTGTATGATACCCACATGGCACATGCTTTGATAGTGAAATAGGTAGAGAATCTGACCTTTTGATACTCACCCTTATCATCCATTATACAAAAAATCCTTGCATCAAGAGGTCCATCTTTCACTCGATGACTTGGCCAAAGGAAGCGCTTGATGATTTTAAAGTTGTCCGTTCATTCCAGCTCAATCCTCGTCGCCGTTTGACTGAAGTAAGAATCATTTGGTTCTCGTTAATTTTGATTGAGATTGTTGCATTATTTTTTGGGAACATTAAAAAATAGCTACTTTGTTAACATTAAAGCGAAACATTTAAGTCCATTTGCTAATTCAAAGAGCCTCATGACCGCTCCTCCACTGATAACTCTATTGTTTGTCTTTTGCCCAACTCTGATTTCCAGAAACTCCGGATAATGATATTCGTACCTCTTGCCATTTTAGGAATCCTCCAAGGAGCACGAAAAGAAACAATTGGAGGAAGCCATGGCCAGAAGCGCTACTGATAGCAAGCGACTGAAAAGCAATGACGGAACCTCGACCAGTACAAGCACGATTTCAGGTTCATCGTCGTCATCATCTAGTGCGGCATCCGGCGACTCGAGTGATATTTTGGCCTCTGACAAGTTTACGGATGAACATGTCAGGAAACTTATGGGCTACGGGTTTTCTCGCGATAAATGTATCGCGGAATTGCGGGGCAACCAAGGAGACATGGAGCAAGCTACTGCTGCCCTTTTTGCGAAATCTTTGAAATTCTGACCGATATCGAGAACATTGGTTGTAAACACGTTACATTGCTACCTGAGTTTGATCGTACGTGCCGACGCTATTCGCCATCATTGCCTCTCTTTTTACGTTATGGATCGATCCATCTTTTTTTGCTCTTGATTCATTCACTCAGGTTGCTCCAATATCAATCTACCATTTGAAAACTAAGGTAAAACTGGTTGCTGAAATAAAAAATCATTTATTACTATATTATGTTGGTTCCTTGAGAAATGGGAAGTCTCCTTGTACTAAAAGGTGTCATTGCCTGAATTGAGAAGTGGCGCATTTGTTCAGGATTGACGGATGTGATGTTCAAAGCAGGGGCCCTTATCAAGTGAGAACATGCTTGGGCTGTAAAATTCTTTTATAGAGAACCATTCCATCAACTTTCAAAGCGTTGACTTTTCAAAAAATATCAAACCAAACTGGATCCTGTTTAAATACAAATATCCAATTTTTATGACTGAGTTAAGGAATTTATAGACGATCACCGTTACGATCACCGTTACTCTAAATGTAAAACCAATAATGGTCACTATATGTGTCGAGGAAATTAGGATAAATGGAAGAACAATAGAAGATAAGAAATGAGCCCTATGAAATGCTGTCACTTCACTATATAATACACTCTTTTTTTTTGTTGTTGCACTCAACCAAGTTATGGCGTTCTCCTTAACTCAACCAATGGCCATCGACAATGAGATAGTAGCAATCAAACTCTCATTATGTTAAGTCATCTAACGAAAACGTTGGTCCTGAATTGCGTGATTTCTTACAGTAAGTGATGATAATTTATTTCATGGCTTGTTTAGTGCATAATAATTAAAAATCTGTAACATCATCGTAGTATGGGCTTGTGAACCGTTGCAATGGTGGATTCAAAAAGACTTCTACCTCGATTGCATCCGAAACAATGGGTTGAACTTTGAGAAGCTGCATACCACCCCTGCCGATGATTTATGCAGGTTTACGAGTATTTTCTGCATATGGTGCTCCTCAACTTGAACACAGGTTCACTCTCTGAGACATTTTTTAGAAAATTCTCCATGGCAATGGAATGTATGGATCACTTGGTGGCATGCTCTGGATCACATTTTAAAGAGATTAAAAAGCTCGTCCATTCACTCAACATACGCCAATTCAGTCCCAAATGCTCATTCGATCGAGTCAAGAGAACTAAACGCTCAGCATTTCCCGGATTATTCAGCAGTAGCAGTAATAGTTACACTAGCAGTTCCAATCAAAATGGATACGGATACAATGGGAACAGTCCCACCCCACAAAATTCCAAAACCAGATATGCATTCAAGGCGGTGGACAAAACGGCCGAGAAGGTGCGAAATTACGTGGATTCAAAGTACAACAAGAACGGTGACAGTAAACGTGCTCAAATGGCCTCCAAGGTGATCAATAAAGCAGTGGAAAAAGCCAAAAAGATGTTGGATAAGAAGTTAAACAAAAGAACCAATGGCGTTGGTTCTAGTCGTCATTCGATTATGCCCATTCCGATTCCCATGGGCGGTCACACATCGAGTTTTAACGATGATTTTAGCTCCTCGTTTCTTGGATCTGGTGGATCTTCTTCACTTTTGAGTAACTTTGGACCTTCCTCTGCGTTACGCTGTTCTTCATTTGGATCCACTTTTGATCGCTCATCTAATAATCGTGACACCACCGGGGTAAGAGGGAAGACGGTGGTTCTACCTTGGGGTCCTGATGGTACTAAGCCTGAATTGATCTCTGATTTGTATTTGAACAGATTTCTTCTGGATTGGGGACAAGTTCTAGTAATTACGCGAGTGGATCACGATCTGGTCCCAAAACAGTGGAGGATTTATTGGTGCTGATAATTCCGTGCAGGATTCAAGACAAGAACATGATGGCCCTGATTGATACCACTTCACCCATTTCCACAATTACTATGGTCAGAGGCAGCCAGCCTTACTCAGACACGAAAGAAACTTATTGCTATTGGTTTATAATTTTCAGGATGTCAGTGGGTCTTTAGGTTACGGAAGCATGGCCAAGGATGAGATCCTTGGAAAGCGCATAACAGATGTTCCATTGGAAATCGGTGGCAAATCCGTCAATTTCTCCCTGAACATGGTGCGCAATCAACCTGTAGAGATTGCCTTGGGCACGGATTTCTTGAGTGAAGTTGGAGCCATCATTGATCTCCATAGGAACACGTTGAGCATTCCCAGTTTGGGGATCGAAATTGACCTTGTTCGACCGAAGGCCCTGAGCTCAAACTTTCACAAGAGAATGGAGGTAAATAGGCGAGACTTTATTTCAGCTTGAAGCAAAGGATCGCTAGGAAACGTGGATCTTTGATCTGAGAGTAGGATGGAAGTGGGACTGTAGCCTGTACTGCCACAATATGTAGCATGTTCAATATTCTACGCACATCTATCTGGGGTTTCTCTGACGGCTATTGCAACATACACGCTTCTTCGACACATTTTCTAATAATTTCTCTTTTTCTACAGGTTTGGTCGGCAAATCCGTGAAGCATGGCTCTGCCACTGCATGTCCAGGAAATGATGGAACTTTGATAAAAAAATGCTAGAGAAATAAAACCTGCATAGCCAACAGAGGTTAACGATTATGTTCAAGTGACCAACAAAGCGAGTAACAATGTCAAGGGGGAGCTATTCTGATTCTAGCTTAACGAAGTGAACATTTTTCCAATCAATACCCTTTTACACATTTCGCCAAGAATATTCAATATCTTCTTTATAACCAAATTTGGTTCCTGAAGATCAAATATAACTATACTATACTATACCCTATTAATCTTTGGACACTCCCTCCCCCTCCCATTATGAAAAGCAAACTAGGATTGCACCAACCAATGCAAGTAGGCATAAAACAAAGTCCCAAACGTTATTTGCACCAACACTCTTTGTCAATTCAGTTCACGTGAAGCACGTCTCTTGGCCCTGGCCCAACGAGAGTGGGATTCTGATTCGAACAAGGAATACACCCGAAGATATTACTTTGTGGAATCAAGACAAGCCGAGGCTAGAAACGCGGACCGTCGGATCGGAGGATTGCCTCCAAGATGCTCATCCACAGTGAACTGTACTGCACGATACTACGCTTATTGCGTTTCGAGCGCTTCCTTGACGTTGCTGAACAGCGTAGAGGTATGTTACTACTCCCTGAATTGACTCGATGGCAGCGTTCTTCCAACGCCCACGGCTCCGGGTTCAATCGTAATACACGTACACGCTGAGGCAAAAGTGTTCGGTCCATGTCGTTGTTGGAATGAACGACAGGAAATATTCACTGAGTCAGAGATCAGCCAGTCAGAGCACTCGATGGAAGGTTAAACGCTTAACCAACGCCTTCATAAACAAAAATAACCGCGCTGTGAAACATTGTTTTCAATCATTAATGATATTAGTTTTATACTCACCTTTGCACCATGATATTCCAAGGCTTCACAATGTTCCTGGTTTTGCTGACTCTGACGGTTTTGACCAAAGGTGAGGGATAAACTACGAATGTAGGGTTCTGCAGCGGTTTCCTCATCCGACAGCTCTTTGTCCAAATCTTGATTCTCTAAACATGTCGGTTCGGTTCTAGGATGTGATGAATTCTCGTGGAAGGAGCTCAGTGTTCGCTACGACAAGTGTGTGGTTCAAAATGGTTGGCACAGTCTTAAACTGAAGCCCTTCCCCAACCAAAAGTTTTGTCGGTACAGTGAACTTCCTTTGGTTACCTAACATACAAATGTGCCAACTTCTCGTTGACCCTTTCTAAATTCTAGCAAATTAGAGGATATCACGGCGTGCTCAGAATACCTCCACTTCTGCTTGGACAGTCATTTCGACGAGATTCAAACCAAAATCGGCTCGCTTGGCGTGGAAAAACTTTCCTCCAAGTGCCGCAAGCATCGAGACAAGCGCGATGCCCGGAAAAGTGGCGGGAGAAGCGGCAGTCACGGCCGAAGTACGGCCCGACGGGTGGTGGACAAGGTGAAGTCTAAGGGTCGTCAGATTGTGGACAAGATTCGTCATCGAGGCAATAGAGGACGGAATACCGGGGGATTCGGGGCCTCTCAAGGCTTGGCCGGAGGCGGTGCCATCAAAAAAGAGAGCCGCCGGAAGAAGATCTTGAAGAAAGTGGGTAAATTTGCCGTGGCGGGATTGGCCGCCTACGGTACCTACAAGTTGGCCAAATCCATGACCCAAGGATTGCGTGGCGCGTATGATTCGGACGATTGTTGGGATTACAGTTATCTACGAGGACAATATGAATGTGTGTGTCCAGGACAATGCCACGTGTATGTAGGCTCAGCCGGGTCGTTGGCGGTAACCGGGGGTTTGCTGTGTGTCAGTGTGATCGTGTCCTACAGTCTGGGCCGATTTCATTTGGATTATTAAGATATTAAATATGGTAACGAATGCTTGAGTGTTTCCGTTGTTCCTATTTCTCACTTTCAATGATGATTGGACGGTGTCATTGTCGTTAATTCAGAACCAACACAAGTAGGATTGGAATCGTAAAAGAATGGGGATCAAATGCTCATACATTTTTGTACCATGTACAAAACCGAGGCCGTTTTATAAGCTTGATCTTAAATTTCATATCATATCAGTAATTGTAATTGATTATCAGTTGGTAATTAACGATGGTTAAGATTTCAAAAGACGAAGCAATTTTTACAATGAAAGTGTCTCGCAACATTTGACTTCGTTTCACACAAAAAACGATAAATGATATGCAATGGTAGAGGACCAACTAAGGTATATCTGATGACTTGATCTATGTAGGCGGTTGGATCAAAGTTACAGCCTTTTATGTTGACAAAAGATGGCTACAACACTATCAGGAAAAGTAAAAATTATCCCGAACTTGACCTTGAATTTCAGATTATTGTAAATATTTCTGATGAAATTGCAAAATTTGGCAAAAAATGGGATTGTTTGCTGACCATTCGGCTGACTTGTCAGAGATGCTTTTTTGGCTCACAAAATGTCACCTTCACGTGATTAAAGTAACAAAAAAAGAATGAACAAATTGGCAGAAAAGGATTAAAATGTGTCAAACAATTAGGATGCAGCAATTGAATTTTTATGGGTTCAAGTGCTAAACCGCATAGTTTTGCTGCAATAAGCTATGTGGGTTTGATTTTTTTCTCAAGAAGCAATAAAAAAATGATACGTATATGTCTAAGCTACTGCACATCAAAATGTTGAGTTGCTGGCATTGGTTCATTTGAAAGGATTTAAAATTCTTGGGGAAAGTTTCTCATTTAAGCCGCCTTCATTTCTGAAACATCAGCTTCTCATTTGTAATCATTTTGATAAATTGGGAGAAATAGTGGGTTTCCGTAATAAAATGAAAACAAAATGGCCCTTTTTATGATTTCTTATATTGAAAGCGTCAATTTATGCACATGAAAATATATGTTTTGTGCAACTAAATCACTCTCTGGCCATGACGTTGTTTTCTTATTGTTGGTTCATTTTGGCCAATACTTCTGGTTTCAGAATTAGCCCTGTTGAATAATAAATGCTTCAAATTTGCCACCCCATTTTACGCACCTCCTTTAAGTTTTCACGGCTCAATTTGTCTTTGATAACATTAGTCGTCAACCTGAAACCAATGAAAGTCGCAAATAAACAAGTGCCTTCCACTGGGACCATGCTTAGGGAGGCCAAAAAAGATGGAAACGCCAAGACATGCCCATTGTCCCTACCTAAGATATTGAACCAGGTGTGCTTATCCAACCCATCCAAAAAATCGCCAGCGTAAGAACATAATGGACTTGATAACTTAACACACAATATCGAGCTAACAACCGTCATGCCCAAATTCCTAGCCCAATTCACAATCGTCTGGCAATAACGGGCAGTTACTTTGGCAGCCCTTTTATCAAACATGTGTTTTTCGGCCAAGCGTTGACTTAGGTGAGAGTGGGACGTTTGGGGGAACCACATTTCTGATCCCATGGTATCCATCATGGCACTAGCAAGTGTTCGAGGGCTGGGGCGTACACTGCCCTGGTTCCGGATACTTTTCCTGGCTCCTGTCACCCATCATCACGTGCCAACCTCGCTCCTCCAGAGCTTACCCGGTGGTCGGCTATCCTTGGTTCGCTTTCGGTCCCATCGCCAAGATAACCCCCCCTCATTGAAGGTCACCCCCGATCCCGCTGCCATATCGCCGTTATACCAATTTCTAAGCACCTGGGATCACACCGGAGTGTTGGGCGAGTCCACCGTGGCCAAGTTCAAGTACTTGAAGATCTTGGAGAGCGTTCAATC
>NC_081448.1:5436107-5452332 GCF_007210705.1 Tigriopus californicus
GTCCACCGTGGCCAAGTTCAAGTACTTGAAGATCTTGGAGAGCGTTCAATTTTTGGCTAGTCGATACGTGCCCTTACCCGAGTCGATGACCGATGAACAGATCAAGACTTTGGCCAATTTGCGGTACATCATGCCTCGCACGCAGTTTCTGATGTACTTGCGATCGCCCGAGCACGCCGGGGTCACTCTGGACGAGATCTTGGCTTCGGATGAGCGGATCCACGCCGGATTTGACTTCACGGACCAAGCCATGCGAGCGGCTGCTCCGCCCCAAATGAGTCCGGAGGAGCTTGAAGAGCGATGGAACCTGTTGCGCGAGACTTACATGAGTATGCGTCAGGAGGGCGATGATGTCCCTTTCGATATCAAGCCCGAGCGATTGACGGATTTGCTCTTGTCCGCGAACGAAAACAAGATGCGCTCCACTTTGACTTTCTTGCACCAAGTACACCTGATGCATGTCAAGCGTCTTTTTAGGACCTTCACCCGGCGGGTTATGGCTCGTCAGTCTCGCTCGGACGCTATTCGTAAGAAAGTGGAGCAAGCCGATGGGCACATCATCTATGGCTTGGGTCAGAACACGTTCAACATTCGAATCGCAAATCAAACTGTAGACCGTCAGGATGAGTGGCGAATGATTCGCCAATTCCAGCCGGCTTGGGGCCAAAGCATGGTTGTGGATTTGCAGTTCCTGAAATACTCGTACCCGAGATGCCTGAGTTCGATATATCGCGAGATCCAATTCGGAATTCACCGACTCAAGACCCTCAAAGGTAGTTTCGCTCTGTATTTGTGCAATTTTGATCCGACTTGCCCTAAAAGCCAAAAGATTTTCAAGCACTTTCCCAAACTTCGAGAACCTCACTATCCGGTGGTACTGACGGAAAAAAGTTACTTGGAGCTGTTTCCTCAAAAAGATCTCGTATATCTCTCACCTGACTCCAAAACAGACTTGAAGTTCAATGGTGATGACGTCTACATTATCGGGGCACAAACATCAAAGTCCCAGGATTGTCCGAAGACGCTGTCCGTTGCTAAAAAGGATGGAATCCGCCATGCCAGATTGCCATTGAGAGCTAATATAGGCATGCGAGCCGAACTTAACATCGATCACGTGATGGCCATGATGGCCGAGCTTCAGTATTCCGGCGACTGGATTTACGCCTCTCGCTGGATTCCTTCCAGATTTTTTCGCAATAGAATTAAGAGCATGGGACGATTAGAGCCCAGAGATGAAGCCGTGTACAAAGCTCATAATGAACTCAATCCTAGTACGAACGAAGACAACATACCAATGGGACCGTTAGAATATCGCAAAAAATTCAAGAGCATACTGGAGCAAGAGTTAATTCATCCCGGACACACGCACGAGAGTGTTGACCTGACAACGATCATGCAACCAAAGGAGCGAATGTCTACACCTATATTTAGGAAGACGCCGAACTCTAAGGGCGGCAAGACATCTAGCTATGCCTCGAAAGTGGCCATAGCTACCATTTTCGGGGAGTAGAGGTAATTTAATCTTCAACTTGTTAACAAAGAGGCAAAATACGGATATGAAGCATTATTGGTCGTTCCATTATCATAAACGCTTGTTATCAAACTCCTTGTAAGTAATTGCTACTAAAACAGCCCTTGAGTCAAATGTTAAAGCTTCCATAAAGCCCGTAGTGGTGTTTTCCTGATGGTATTTTTTTATTTGACGTTTTGGTTACGTATCCCGACTCGGTTATGGTGGTCTACCAGTTAGGCTAGTTAAGGTTCCATACATCAAATATAGTTTTGTAAGACAGGCTTTTAAGACATAAATGTTTTTATCTAAGTGGCCACGAAATTCAATGCATGCACAGTGCGGTTTGGCTGGGCATGTTGTCTTTGATTTTACTCCATGGAATAACGCGTTCATTTGACAAGTCCCTATTCGGACATTGAGGCAAGCGCTGGTACCAGCAAACAAACTTGCCTGCCAATGCCAGTGATGCAAGATTGGCGTTACGAACTGGTGTTAACGAAGCTAACCTTTCCTCATAAGCAATGTGAAAGAAGGGTCAGCTTCTCAAAAGCATGTTTTGAAGCTCCAAACTTGCATCGCTGACACTGGTACCAGTATCAAAGGAACCTGCCAGAGCTTGCCCAAACCTCCATAGATGCCATAAGATACGCGAGGTTGAGTATACTTCATCAGATTCGACCGATCTGATTGGCTGCCAATGAAGTATGATCTTTAAAGGTTAGGTGATTCCATTTTTTACTTACCGATAGTCTTGGACTATCTTGAGCTGTTACATATATTTTTTCCTTTTTTAGCACGACCATGGCCTAATCATGAATTTCACAGTTTAAAATCAAAGAATGAACTCTCTGGCACACGTTTCATTCAAAAAATATCAATTACTCACCCATGAGCCAAATATCTGCTTTTTAATCTTATGTCGTTAAATCTACTGGCCCGTACTCTGCGCTCGTACGTACTATCGCAGCAGCACAGGCCAAACCACCTCTGAAAATCAGTTCCGTCAATTTAACAAGTTTATCGTACTGAACGCTCATAATTTTTTCAGACAAGTAACAAATACGTTTCAATGTTAATCTGAATAATCTAATGAGATATTTTGGCAATCTAATCTTATGAAAAAATGGGTTCAGAAAGGGTTTAGAAGGTAACAAAATATTAGAAGCAATCTAAAATCCCATATCCATGAATCAGATTGTCTTCAAGTAAAATTTGGTTGTGTCCTTGAAGAAAATTTCTATGATGCTTGTCATGATAGCATTCAAAATCTGTTTGGAAACTTTTTAGTTTATATTTTTGAAGTGGAGCCACTTGTCAAACCTCATGCGTCTCTGAATCCAGGGTCCCCATGTGTAGCATTTGGTTTCTGAGCGTGAGAGAGATACCCGGTTCAAATCTCCTTCCCGCCTTTTTCCTTACCGCTATTGGGAATGGAATTCCCAGCAGTTCAAGACGAAAAGGGCATTCATTTTATTTAACTTTATATATTTACTTCCTTCTTTTCCTTCGCTTCAAGTAAAACTTGAAACTGTAAGACGCCAACCACACTCGCTTACCGGGCAAAGCTCTACTCGCCGATATAATCAGTATCGTTCCTCAACTAAAAGATATCGTCCCTAGACCACTGTTTCTTGTCAACTCTGCTGTCTGACCTTGGGGGGGCTATTTCGGTTTGGGGGAGAGACATAGACCACTGGAGTTCCAGTGATTCCAGTCGTCTATGGGAGGGGATGAAACTCTCTAATACATATGTTGTTGTTCCGGTATTGGCCCACTTTTTTGTACTTGGGTGCTAGGGTCGGAGGGATGAGCCCCGCCCGGCCAGCAAAGCCAGCGATAACATCGTCCTTATATATCGTTCCGATAGGCATTGTCTCATGTCCGTATCAGTTTTGGTTCCCCGTCTGGGGGCGTGATTAGCGTATAAAAATTTCCTTGAGAAAGATAGGGGAGGATGATCGAACCGGGGACCTCTCCCATGTTAGGAAACTGCACTAACCACTACACCATGTCTCCTCCCTTTACTGGGAGTAATACCAAGTTCATTGAATTTATTGCAGTTGGAATGTTAAATTCCGGTTAAATTAGGTACTAACTAGTCCACAACAAGACAGTAAGTTTGGGAAGCATAAAGTTCCAATAGAAATTACCTAAAAATGCCCTGGATGGTGATTTAAAAGACTCATATTGTTCTTCAAACAACACATTGAGATATGTGTTCACAAATTTCTAACACGCTGTTCCACAAGCAAATTACTGGAGATCATGGTCAATTCCAAGCGCTGCGATTGGCTTCTAAATCAGTCTTTCAACCTTAAGATTGCTGGTTTTGCGAATTTTAATCCGTCATTAGGCTTCTAAAGATAGTTTTAAGTATATTTAGCTAGATCAAGCTCCTGTAACATTTTGAAATAGCCTAGCAAACACTACTTTAATGATTTAGAACGTAGTAGAGGCATCTGGTTTTAACATTTTACCGAAGACTATTTTGCCCAGTCTCAATTTAAGATATACGTTCACGAAACTGCTAGCACGAACTCTTCTTTTTTTTTAAAGATGTAATTAAAGTTCAGATACTTTTCGCTCTGATTTCATTTTAAGCAAATTTATATAAGAGTAAAAAATGATGGTCAACAAACGCATTTTTTGAAAATGCACTTGCTTTCATTATGTGCACTCTGTTCTGCAAAATCATTATAACAGGTATTATAACTCACCCAAGGGCGTGTGTAATTCTTGAAATTTTCTTTCCACAAAATCAGCTTGTGTCATATGGTGAGTTTTGAATGGTTTTGCTCCAGGGCACAGCAACGCGTTGGTGCTTAGACAAAGCATCAATTATTTTTGGTCATTTAAGGAAACAATTCGATTTTGGAAGCTGAAGAGATTTAACCTTCAACGGTTGTGCAAGAAATGAGTTAATCCAACCATTTAGGAAAAAAACTCATATAAAGCAATAAAAATCAAAACTATTGAAATGGACAAAAGAAAAAGGATTGTTCAGCAAACGTTTTCAACACGTTCATATTTTCAACGAAAGGGGAAAAATCATTGAAAGTTGTTAACTGTTTGAGTAAGAACTGTAAAAACGCAAAAGCAGCAAATGAACCTAATAATGCAAAAAGATACGAAAGATTGCTCATCAGAGTAAGAACACAGCTTGTTTGTTAACCTCGTTCCTTACCAAAACCTCTTTTTAGACAGTAATTAATGCAGCGCTATGTTTTAACGCATACGCGTCTAACAGTCATGTACTTGGCGGGATTGACCCTTTCCATTTGTGTTCTCAGATCAATCTGTTTTTAGAGTGTAACTCTTGGCTGCGCTGCACCAAAATTGACTCTCCGATCGTGTCAGTCAAAACTAACCTTGGATTGCTGTTTAAAAATTGGGCTCCGTACAATCTTGTAACTCCCTCTCTTCAATGGGAAATTACATATGTGAAGTGGTTTTGCCGGTTACGCCTCTTTTTGAGAATTGGTACCAATGCCTAAATTCAAGTATTGAACTGGCGAACATTGAAGTATTACCAAGCTTCGATCCAACCACATCATCATACATTGTATGTACCTCTGAGCAAGTGTTGCTTCAAGTGACCGTCTTTGTTCCGCACAGTTGGTTCATCTCAAATTGATATAATATTTTTTTGCTTGATGTTCAAGGAGTCCGCGGAATAGCAATAATAACATCAAATATAACAATTGGTTTACCCAGCCAAAGTTGATAACGTGAACAATGAAGCAGTTCCTCTGGTTACACGAGCATCTATGGTTGAAGGTTAAAAGGCCGATTTACGGTTAGATTGGAGATTAAAGTTGCTCACTTGCCAATGCTCTTGGGAGAGCAGACGGACAGATGGCTGATTCCAGCTCGAGATTAATGAAGGCCGACTTTCCATGGTGCCAAAGATCACTCTCTCAGTCTGAGCTTCACCTGGGTGGGAATTTCCCTACGTAAGGGAGTCCGCGGCGCCATCGCATATGTGAAAGGCTCCCTCCACCTCATAGAGCAGGTTTCCATTCTGATTAATGGCTTTCGTTCGTTGAAGAGGAAGATACAGCGGTGGCCTTAAACCTCTAACCTACCTACCAACGTACCTCTTCCCGTTCCTCCTTCCTCGTTGCGATCTGAGTGCCCATCCCACTGATATTCCGAAGAGATGCATTTCAACGGAGAGCCCTCCCATAAATACCCAAATAAGTGCCTGTACACGTAGCTCATCCAAGGGAAGATAGTGCAAGATGTCCTAAAAGAGCATGAGGGCCCCGATCGTTAGTTTGAGGGCAGCCAAGATAGACGTGCAAAGCTCATGCAGAAACTGCATGGGCCCTACGGGCCTCCCTCAGGTAGTGAGATCCAACGAATTCGGAGCTGTAGTTCCCTTTGAACTCTTGGCATGTGAGTGGCATGCTAAACGTCCGGCCGTTTTAACTGGCCCGAGGTTCATTCTAGCAACAAATTTGTTAAGATCATCATATCACAAATGGTTAGATTGTTTGAAGTCTTTGGAGCATCGGCCTTGTGGTGGAGGAAGTAAGTCACTAACAATTTCGTGATTAGCAAGTACGGCATTTCTCGCTTGGGGAATTGTGTGGCCGAAATCCTAGCCTCAAGGGTTCGTTCCTCCTGATAGATTGATCGATCCAAGCCTTTCCACTCTTTGATCAATGTCTTGACATCCAATTTGATTACTATCTCGTTATTCAAAAGGCCTTTTTATGCCAACGTCAGGAATTCGAGGAAGAATGGCTTGGATAAGTTTGTCTATTTCAGAAGAAGTATTATTATCTTTAACTTTGGTGGAACGTCAATGTACAATGTTTCTGGCGTTTCTTTTCACAGTTGCGTATCTCCTTGATCGAAAGTATTTGTGGGCGTCTTGACCTCCTCAGACTGTCCTTGAAATCCTCGGTTGTCTTCTCCGTGATCTGTATGTTCCTTCTCAAGGGAATTGGGGTCCGTTTTCGTCGTAGCGGGATTGATTCCAGAGAGGCTCTTCTTTAGCAAGGCATCCATCACAGTAGGATAGAGCTTGTTTGGGTCTACCTCAAATCGTTTCAACATGCGTTCCACTTTGCCTGGAAAACGAAAATGGACATGTATATTTTCTTTGTTCCAACATGCCCGTCCTTTTTTGTAGTAACCTCTAATACACTGTTTTATTTTCATTGAGCTTTGATTAGCATTGAAGCTAGTTGGACAGAGTTGAATTCTTAGCCATAATGAAAACTGGTTTACCCGCTTTGCGTATTTGTTCAAAATATTTGAAATTGGTGGACGCTTACTTAGAATTTCCCTGTCCAGTATTAAAATCAATGATATCAATGTTCTCGCTTGTATGTAGAAAAGAGTGAGTTGATTTTTAGATTCATGAAAATTCAAGTTCAATTTGTCTCAAATAAGTTTGAAGATCATCTTTTTCGATCGATGAAGTATGCCCAGGTGTGCCAATTTGTACGCTCACCGATCGAAAATGGAACGAATACTGAGTTGATGGATGACTTTGAAATCTTACCCGTGGGTGCAGCCAAAACCCTCTCGGATCCCTTGTCTTCTTTCAACCACAAGCACATCTTTTTGGCACCCGTTTGATCCATGTAGGGAACATTGGAGATGTCCAAGACGACCAACTGGAACCAAAATCACGCTTTATATTCAACTCCTTTTCAAGCCAGACGAAACCGACATTTTTCCCACTCACTTTTCGATCTTCTGACTGGAGTTTCAGAACCTTTTTCCTCAGTCGGTCGATGACACTTTCGAAATTTGCAAAGTTGATAGCACCACTAATGCGCAAGATCACAGCCTCTCGAGGTCGAATGGCAAACTCACTCTCTTTAATCTCGACGACCAATCCCGTTTCCGGTACTGGGCCAACTTCCTGAATGTTTGTCGAGATACTCCGGAACAAAAGGACCAGGAGAGCCACCGCAATACCAATGATCAGTCCACTATCGATGTCGAGCACGATCACGGCAATAAAGGTGACCAACCAGAGCAATCCGTCCAGCTTGGAGTTTTTATAGAACTTGGGAAAGTCATGGAATTGCATCAACATGTTCTTTAAAGCCACCAAAATGATCGCCGAAAGCACAGCCTGGAAGGAGGAAAAAAATGACCGGGGTCAATATCCAAGGAGTGAGTGAGTGAGCGTACCAATCAATCATATTTTGTTGCAACTTGGGCTCAAGCACTCAAATATGGTAGGGAGGAGAGAGCCAACAACGAACCAACAAGTCAAGGTGCACTTGCGCTTTCTCGGAAGGAAGCGATGCTCAACCTGAACTTTCTTGGAAAGAAAATATTGCCGCTTGCTTGGGTCAAGAGCACACAGCCTTTAGGGCTTCTTTCTTTCTTTCATTTTTTCTTTCATTCCTTCCTTCCTTCCTTCTTTACCAGCTCGTTCTGTCAGCGAATGGGTTCTTAGTGAACCTAGATGAAAGATTGGCTTTGTCCAATCAATCATCACAGAACCTTGGACTACTTGCATTTCCAAAGTCACAACCCTATTACATACGCGTGTACGAGTCGGGCATTCTTCGACAGGAAGTGAATATCCATCGATCAGGCTGTGGTCCCACGTGGACCCGTTAATTGGGGTCATGCCCCTGTTCTGACGTTAACTCGCTTGAGCAATATTGGTTCTCAAACATCTGCTGAGGCCAAATTCGCGATCATTTTGTTCCAATTGAGGGTCGCCATTGTGGGTGGCTCTTAGAGTCAGTGGGCTCGGGCTTGCCAATTTTTCATCAGGAAATGCAACCCATAACAATCTCCCCCGAGCATGGCTGGATATCTTGCAGCCGTGAGTCCGAGAAACCAATCTCGTTTTGGAAGCGCTCCATTTTCCTTTACTCAATTTACTTTGCAACTCGTAAGGATCTATGGCTTCAAACATTAAGGCACCCTCCATTCCTGTACGGACTTGAGGTTGAGGTTTGGAATTCTCGTATTTTTATTTCGGTCTGAGCCACAAAAGTAAATGTACCGTACATCCGCCTTGATTCCTGTACGGACCTGAGGTTGAGGTTTGGAATTCTCGTATTTTTATTTCGGTCTGAGCCACAAAAGTAAATCCCGGGCCATAATGGGTGCTGCCTACGTGGATTGACAGTTGCATTCTTTGGCATGTACAATAGAGTACTCTGCACCATGTGCAATGTGTGCTCACTTGATGACATGTTGTCAAGTCACATAAAGATGGTAAAGATTGCTTTGTAATGAAAGCGTTCAAGCGAGCACCGCACATTATTCGCATTGCCTTTCTAGCTGGAAATGGCAAAAACTGAGCGTGAAAACGAACTTGCCAAAGAGCCCCAAGGCAGAAACCTAACCAGTGATCTGTGGTACAAGCTTGCTACGAGCTATGAGCTCTTATGGGATAGAGGTTAATGAGAAAGTTACCACATCGGCAAGGGAAGGATTCAAAATGAGCCTCTTGATATGATCTCGGCCTTAGGTAGAGGAGTGGTAAACAATTGAGCTCAAACATGTCAAAAGACGAAAGTGTTTATGAACCAGGAAAATACCCACGAGGGTGTATGTCAGGCGATGAAGAACGTGTCTAGGCATTCTTAACGGAGTATTTGGCCATTGATGTTTATTTCGCAAACAATAATTGTTTACAAATTGTTTATTCTAAAAGCCCTCGGCGAAACAATAAACATTAATTATGAGCTTCTAATCAGACAAAAAAAGTGGTCGAACAAGTAGAGCATTAGTTGACTAGGTAGATCACCATTTCATGCATACGACAACACTTCTCAGAAATGAGAAAATCAAAATGAGCCTTGCAACATCTAATCCTTACCATTGATATTCAAACTCTTTGAATAAAAAAAAATTTCAAAACAAGTGTCCTTGTATGCATACTACGGTAAAGTCATAGAAGTTTAAAAATGGTCCTCACAAACAACTTTCCTTTTCCCTTAAAATTTATCTAAAAAAGTCCATAGTTGGAGAAACAGCCACAAGCTATGTTCTACCAGATATTTAATAAAAGAATAAAAGATTTATTTCCGGCCTCGGGGTTGGAATCCACGACACCTAGGATAAGATACTTGCCTTGTTTTTGCTACCTCTTACTCTGCTCGGCTACACTAACTCCTTATATCACATTGTATTATATCACCGCCCTGTGTTGTTTCCCCAGAGTTTTGTTCTTACCTTGGAGTCGACGCAAGGGTTGATGTCATTTTTTCGGGTTGGAATGTGCCTCTCTCTCTGGACCAGATGCCACAACAGATGCACCAACACTCAATAAATTGGGTCTCAATTACACGCAATGAGCCGTCTTGCTCGGTGGCGCGAGTGTGGAGTGTGTCCACAAGTACGTTAAGAGGCCAGCCAGCAACCACTCTGGTTCTCGAGTTTGTAGGGTCCGACTTGGTTCTTTCTTTCCGGCCAATTCCGGACCACAGACTCTTTTTCTGCACTTTCAATTACCACCAAGGGTTCCAATAGAAGAGAAATTGTCCTTTTGGCCCCAAGGATGGCGATTTCCTTTCAAGCTTTTAAGTAGATAAAGACAGAAGGAGTTAGGAGACCGCCTGGCTACCTTGGTATGTAGTATTTCTCGTAGGGAAGTAAGAAGAAATACGAGAAGACGAGGAATTGAAACGGGAACTCCGGACGATAATAGCCCGGAGATCCTTGATAGGGGGATGATGATTCTGGTGGCGCTTCTTAAGTGGCCCTCTTGTCCTTCCTCCACTTCCTGGAGGGTGTTGAGAAGGGATGGAGGGTTGGCCACGACCTCACGGGACCCTTTTAGCTGGACAAAAATAGTTTCTAACCAGGATCGCCACACTAGGGTTCTCTAAAAGCACCCTGAGGTCAAACGGAGCTTGAGGAGGGGATTAGTTTCACTCTTAAACAATGCCCAAGACACTTTTTCACTCTACTTTTTTGAGCCTTAACCCAAGATTGCGAGCACTTTTCTAAAACAACTCGAACTAAGGCGGACCGCAAATCACTGAAGATTGACATATTTTTGTCCTCGACAATTTTGGCGCATTGCCCGAGCATTCAATCGCGAAGGGTTTCAACAAGTTCCCTAGACACTTCCTGACACGTTCTGGGTAACGGCAAAAAACCACAAACATGTATGACAACTTTTGTTAATAATATTCCTTGAAATAATGGAAAAGTAGCGAATATGCGAGTCTGTGTGGATTCCACACCGTTCCAAGTGAAACTGATTTCGCACAACCGGCATCGGTGGAACGAAGGAACGAAGGAACGAAGGAGCGAAGGAATGAAGAAGAGGAATGCTTCTTGTGCTCAGAACAGAAACTCGGAGGAGAACGAGGACGGGAGAGCCAAACAGAGAGGAGAGAGAGAGAGAGAGAGCACTACTTTACTGAGTTTGAGTTCCCTCAGTACCGCAGAGCGCGAAAAACGAACGGAGCAACAATAACAACAACTACTACTGTACGTATCTCGTACCAAGACGCCGTTGTGAACTTAGCATGGACGGTAAGTGGAATGAAAGTCAAAGTGCTTCTCGTTTCAAGCATGTCAGTTTAGAAGGAGCACATCGCGTTCCAAGGGAACGGCTTTAAAGTGCAGAGGCACAATGAGGTGATCAGAAGAGATTTCGTCTCGAAAAACACTGGTCAATCCAAGTTCTTAAGGATACCGTCATCTTTTGATTTCTCAAATGGTTGATTCATCTGACATTGAAAACTTGATCTAGGAGGAGACGTGGAACGGGTAGAGCCCTTCAGTCTAATTTTTGGTCACGATTTCTTTGGAAAAAGAAGAACTTTCTGTGATCAGAAACCATGTCCGTTCCGGGCTAAGGTTTGCTTTAGATGTCATCCTGATTCGCTGAAGGCCAATAATAGCACTTAATCCAGACTCATTCTTACTTGATCATTGAACTTGAGAAGGTTAAAACTTATTTTCAAACATGCATTTGGGCTTGCGACATCTTAGTGCACAGGCTGTTAAGCAATTGTGTTCAAAATGTTCAACCTGTACATAAGAGTAAACCGGCGAGTTTCCCCTCAAGTTTTAATACTAAACACACTAAGGTTTGTTCATGAGTCAGCCTTGAATCAAGAGTTCTTGTTATTTAGTGTTTGTTCACAGATGTAGCTGGCTGAGATGTTCGCTCAAACTTAAATTGTCACTTGACGCAATCAGTGTTTGAGCCAATCCGAGCTCGTTCTCAATCAAGACTACGAAATAGATAAGCAGCGTGTTGGGTTGGTTGCCCTTGAAGGTCGACAAAATTTGCATTCATACATTGAATGATAATAATAGTTGTTTGATATCAGTTAAATTAAGATATCCAGTGAGTTTGGGTGCTCAAATGAAATGACGGATTCGGACCATGAAGAAGAAATCTCTGTTCAGAGGAAACCATACGATCTGGAAGAGGCTCACACAGCAGCGGGTTGGAAAGCCAAATCTGAGAGTAAGAAAAGCTGTGATTGCTACTTGTTGTTTTGTACATCCCTTTGTTTCAGGTGGATTTTTAACCTCGCTCAATCCTAAGCAAAGATTTTAAATTGAATTGCTTTGTGCGATTGTTTATGGGACATGGTTCTTGAGTTGTTCAAGAAACCTGGAAGGAAAACGCATTGTGTATGAGCGCCGTAGGAGAAATGCCCGAATAGTTCTTTTTTTCAGTCGTTTTAACAGATCGCCGCTTACAAACGAACCTGGAGCTCTTGACAAACTTTGGGTTTAATTTTGTTATTTGTCAAAAAGACAGGAGTAAGTACAAGGTCAGCATGTTCAACAAAATGAGAAAGACGTCATCAATAAAGCCCATTAAACAGGCTTGTGAGAATGTTTATTGCCAAGGCAAATCTGCTAATTATGAATTTAGGTTCTTGAGATCTAGGTAACAAATGTGATTTAAGGTCTTTTAGAGTTTAATATTTTTTTTAACAAGCCTACCTACGTCATAAGCACGCTTGCAAATCAAATTTAACATTATGTCTGCTTGGAGCGCTTTAAATACAAACTTGTTTAGAACAAATTACAACGCATCAATAAGTCTACAAATGTTTTTTTTATTTACAGAAAGTCTTCAAGCGGCCCTACATTTGAATCGTAATCCCATTCGTAAACCCAAGTCATGGAAAAAAATCTTCAACAAGTACCTGCCCATCACCGATTGGCTTTTCAACTACAATGTCAAGGCCGATCTTGTGTCAGATATCATTACTGGGATTACTATAGCCATTATGCACATTCCTCAGGGTAAGCATACTGTACGCGTAACAAAATCATCTTGATCAGGATCTAAGCAAATAAAACGAGGAACGAATGTTATTTGCTAAGAGCCAATGATTTATGTACTCTTGTTCACTGAAATTGATTGTGTTGTATTCTTTAAGGTATGGCCTATGCTCAATTGGCTGAGACGGATGAGATGGTTGGGCTATACACCGCAGTTTTTCCCGTCATTATTTATACACTCCTAGGTCCATCCCGGCATGTTTCAATGGGTAAGGTGAATCAAGTTCCAGTTGCTAAATAATCAAACTAAACGTGCGGTCTAGCACTGAGTAAATTACAAGGTTGTCTCAACTTAGAAAATCATGCTAAAAATGCCTTGGAATGATTTAATTGCAAATAGCGTTTGCAAAACAGTGTTCCATGAAGATCATGACTAAGTTTCATGTAAATTGGTCTATTCTTTATGAAACTATTAAGCTTTAGACTGCGGGTGCAAATCGCCCATGTGCCACGTGCTATCCGTGCTCTTCTCAAACAAAAAATCCCTGTTGTTTGAGCCCTTGTGAAGGTCAAACATTGTAGAAAGCTCTCTTTTGCATAAACAAACTTTTTGACGAAAGCCTAACCTTTGTCGTTGATAAAACTGAAAACCAGCGGATGCTAATTTAGGACAATCCTGTATTCATTGGCTAGGTACCAACCCATTGACATCTATTCTATTGGGAGCCATCGTAAAGAAGTATGCCTTCGACGACGACGATGGCGGTAACTCGGATGGTGGAGACACTTCTTCGACGACCTTGGTCTCATCCTCGGTCTTTGTGGCCGCAAATGAGTCTCAAATGTATACCGACATCCAGGTGATTACCGCCGTGTGCCTGCTCTCCGGAATTTGGCAACTGGGATTTGCCATCTTGGGCTTGGGCAAACTCAGTTGGCTCCTCTCGGATGTTCTGGTTAGCGGGTACACAACAGCTGCCGCTATCCACGTGCTTGTGTCTCAACTGAAAGGTGTATTGGGAGTAACATCCGGATCCAGTGGACGAGTCCTCTTTCTTCCGGTTCAAAATTTTCACGGTAGGGACAATGAGCCAATGAATCAACCCTAAGGTATTTGGAGAAAAGTAATAACGAGGATTTAACGCTTTACAGACGTTGAAAGGGCTCATAGAGAAAATCGAGGACTTCAATCTGGCGGCCTTTGTCATTGCCCTTGTGTGTGTCATCATCTTGGTGGCCAATAACGAGTTTTTAAAGGTAATGTTTATCTTTCATTTTGAGTTCAAATGAAATTGAAAAGAGTTTACCTAGAACAATAAGATCAGGGATAACTTCAAACGAGTGAAGATCAAATATGTACTAGCCAAGATCCAAGCATAGATACGCTCATTCTGATTCTCATTCCCAGCACGTTATTTAATCATTTGAAAAAAAAATGTTCATAAAAGACAATGAAAACCTTGAAGCTAAAAAGGATGTTCGTCACAGTTGTTGGTTTTCATTTCCTCCTTAAGATTTGAACAAGTCAATGATCCACAGGTTAATTTTCAAATCATGTTCAAATCACGTAGCAACCTCCTTGAATTTGGCCACCTCCCCTCCGATCAGAACCACTTTTAAAGAAATCAATGTTCATTCATTGCCTTGAAATGAAATGTTATTTCATCAGTTAAAAAAGTGGATAACCCCCTGACAAAAACCTCACCTTCAGTTTGGATCAAGTTCAAGTTCAAATTTGTATACATAAAGTGCGCTGCAGCTCCTTGATTTTAGCTCCAACTCGACACCTGATGCTCTCTTCAAATTACCCTTTTCAAGGAGGCGTTTTTTAGGTTGGTGGATCCTTCCTCCATCCTCATCCATCACTCATAACTTCAAGACTCACTTACAAGCCAGTCGACACGTCTTCCAACACATGCGCAAACCATCGAGCCCCTGCCATACTATTGACCACGACGATTCTTGAGTTCCGTGAACTTCTGAACACCTCCCTTCTCGTGTTTTCTTTGCAGCCTCAACTGGCCAAGAAGTGCAGCTTTCCCGTGCCAATTCAATTGATCGTGGTTGCTGGTGGAATCTTGTTTTCTTACTTCTTGAACTTCGAGGAGAAATTCGGTATTGACGTTGTGGGGAGAGCTCAGGACTGGGTACGTAAAGACCAAGAGTACATAGAATCCCACCCTACCATAGCACTACTAAATATCCGACACCTTGAGTTAACCCACTCACTCCCCAGACACTTAAAATAGGAACTAGGAAAAGGGGGCGATGGGTGGATTTGGGTGTAAACAAACCATGAAAGACGGCAAATGACTGGGTTCAAGACTTTTTATTCACTATTGTAAGTTGGAACGAGGCCGTCTCTATGAGGTGAGTGTTCCCTGACAATGGGAATTGTTTTAGACCTGAACGAGAATATGTCTGCGAATGATTGGTGGAGTGAGTGTAAATGTATTTGCCAGGTGAAGAGGACTTTAAAAGGCACCGAATGTTGGTACTCTTTTCAATTTCGGAGAATCCCTCTTGTGCGTGAGATTTGAAGAATGTTCTATTTGGGTTTCAGGTTCCAAGTCTCTGTTCCTGAAGTAAGCCTTTTCGGGAAGATCATCGTAGATTCACTCATTGTGGCCATTGTCGGTTACTGCATTACTCTATCAATGGCAAAAATATTTGCTCAAAAATTCCATTACTCGTGGATGGTAACCAGGAACTTTTCAGTGAGGTACGGGGTTCTTTACTTTTCAGGTTTTTTTCATCAATTCTGCTTACGTGGAGATCGCATATGATTTTCAGCTGTAAATGGGTGAAGCTTTTTTTGAATAATAGGTTCATTTCAAACAAAAATGGCAATTGGATATCACCTAAGGAGTTTCCGCAATGTCCGCTTCCTTGCTTGCTTTTCTTCCGAGCTCAATCTTATCGGGAGATTTCACCAGTCTTGTCTTCTTATTGCCTCCTTACTTTTTCTGTGCGATAGAAGTCTCAAACTAGCTTTTAATGGCAGTTTTTTTTGTCTATCTCTAGTGGTTCTTCTTTTTTCCCATTCCAGGGTGCTTCTAATGTGGTGGGCTCGTTTTTTTCCTGTCTGCCCTCGGGAGCCTCAATGTCCCGAAGTTCGGTCCAAGTTGCAGTGGGTGGAAGGACCCAACTGACCTCGGTAGTCTCTATTGCCATTCTCATTGTGGTTATATTGACTGCAGAGGGACTCTTCTACGCCTTACCGAAGGTAAATGACCATCTGGTCGACCTCCTATCTACTGTTCTACTTCGACTCACTTGGGCACTTGGAGTCCAAAGGGGTCGTTTATGACGAAAAGTATACTGAAATTCATCTTGCGAGATCGTGTCAGTCTTGAGAAAGTACCATTGTGATGGCCGTCATCAAAAAGGCTTAAATGCACTTGCACGTAACCTATTGAGGTTCGAACGGATCCCTGAAGACTAGACCAATGGAATTGTGTATGGTCGAGGTGCGAGGTTGATTCAGGCGAAAGCAAACCCTCGCAATTCCTATGA
>NC_081448.1:5452383-5453754 GCF_007210705.1 Tigriopus californicus
CTAAGCACCAACGCGTTGCTGTGCCCTGGAGCAAAACCATTCAAAACTCACCATATGACACAAGCTGATTTTGTGGAAAGAAAATTTCAAGAATTACACACACCCTTGGGTGAGTTATAATACCTGTTAGAATGATTTTGCAGAACAGAGTGCACATAATGAAAGCAAGTGCATTTTCAAAAAATGCGTTTGTTGACCATCATTTTTTACTCTTACATAAATTTGCTTAAAATGAAATCAGAGCGAAAAATATCTGAACTTTAATTACATCTTTAAAAAAAAAGAAGAGTTCGTGCTAGCGGTTTCGTGAACGTATATCTTAAATCGCGACTGGGCAAAATAGTCTTAGGTAAAATGTTAAAAGCAGATGCCTCTACTTCGTTCAAAATCATGAAAGTAGTGTTTGCTAGGCCATTTCAAACTGTTTCAGGAGCTTGATCTAGCTAAATGTACTTAAAACTATCTTTAGAAGCCTAATGACGGATTAAAATTCGCAAAACCAGCAATCTTAAGGTTGAAAGACTGATTAAGAAGCCAATCACAGCGCTAGGAATTGACCATGATCTCCAGTAATTTGCTCGTGGAACAGCGTGTTGGAAATTTGTGAACACATATCTCAATGTGTTGTTTGAAGAACAATATGAGCCTTTTAAATCACCATCCAGGGCATTTTTAGGTAATTTCTATTGGAACTTTATGCTTCCAAAACTTACTGTCTTGTTGTGGGCTAGTTAGTACCTAACTTAACCGGAATTTAACATTCCAACTGCAATAAATTGAATGAACTTGGTACTATAATATATACCCGGTAAGCGAGTGTGGTTGGCGTCTTACAGTTTCAAGTTTTACTTGAAGCGAAGGAAAAGAAGGAAGTAAATACATAAAGTTAAATAAAATGAATGCCCTTTTCGTCTTGAACTGCTGGGAATTCCATTCCCAATAGCGGTAAGGAAAAAGGCGGGAAGGATATTTGAACCGGGTATCTCTCTCACGCTCAGAAACCAAGTGCTACGCACGAGGTTTGACAAGTGGCTCCACTTCAAAAATATAAACTAAAAAGTTTCCAAACAGATTTTGAATGCTATCATGACAAGCATCATAGAAGTTTTCTTCAAGGACACAACCAAATTTTACTTGAAGACAAGCTGATTCATGGATATGGGATTTTAGATTGCTTCTAATATTTTGTTACCTTCTAAGCCCTTTCTGAACCCATTTTTTCATAAGATTAGATTGCTAAAATATCTCATTAGATTATTTAGATTAACATTAAAAAGTATTTGTTACTTGTCTGAAAAAATTATGAGCGTTCAGTACGATAAACTTGTTAAATTGACGGAACTGATTTTCAGAGTGAGTTTGGCTGTGCTG